>NW_028254192.1:0-74402 GCF_964263255.1 Lissotriton vulgaris
GACAAAGATAGTAAATATCCCCTTCCAACACTAACGGATGAAATATTTACCACCTACTTCTAGTCAAGGACCAGCGAATAGAGCGGTGGAAGAGGAAACCGCCCTTGTAGAATGCGCTCTTGGTACAGACTGCAAGGGTCTTCCTGCCTGTTGATGACATAGCCCAATTGCTGACGAGACCCATCTGGCTATAGTTTGCTTGGATACCGCGCAGCCTTGGCGCAGTCTTCCATATGCCACAAACAATTTGTCTGTCTTGCGAACAGTTGCCGTTCTTTGAAGATAGAACCTGAGACATCTCCTGACGTCTAAAGAGTGTAGAGCTCTTTCAGCCGGTGATTGTGGATTTGGAAAAAATGTCTTGAGGATCACTGGCTCATTAAGGTGAAAATCCGATGGGACTTTGGGCATGTACCTAGGATTGGTACATAGCACCACAGAGTCTGAGGTAAATTGCAAGAAAGGCGGTTTCGAAGTGAATGCTTGAATGTCACTGAACCTGCTAGCCGATGTTAAAGCCAATAGCAAAGAGACCTTCCAAGTAAGAAACTTGAGATCAACCTTATGAATGGGTTCAAAGGGGTGACGCATGAGTTGGGCTAGTACCACGTTCAAATGCCAAGATGGAGGTGGTCGTCAAATTGGACGAAACATACGAAATAGACCCTTAAAAAATTGCTGGATTATTCTTGAAGAAAACAGAGAGTTCGTTCCGTCCTGACGGAATCTGGAAATGGCTGCCAGGAATACCTTTAGGGTTTAATGTGCCAACCCCAATCTAGCCAAATGCAGAAAGAAAGGCAAAATTTGTTCTGGCCTAGCATAAATGGGATGCAGATCAGCAGCTTGACACCAGGCACAAAAACGCTTCCATTTGAGCTTGTAGGTCTTAATCGTTGACGGCGCTCTAGCATTAGCGAGAACTTCTTGACAATCTTGATGAATGTCTAAGTTGGCAAATTCATTGTGTTGAGGAGCCAAGCTGATAATTTCAAAGAAACTGGGTCTGGATGGTACACTTGGCCCTCTTGGATTGTCAGGAGATTCAGTATTTGAGGCAGCTGTATCGGCCTGCACTCCGAGAGGAGGAGCAGCTCGGTGAACCAATATTGTCGGGGCAACCTTGGAGCAATCAGGATTAGACAACATGGCTGTCTCCTCATCTTCCTGATGACCTTGGGGATTAAAGAAATCGGCAGAAAAGCGTACGCGAATATCCGACACCAGTTCATCGAAAGGGCAACCCCGCATGAGTTCTTGTGGGGAATCCAGCTTGCAAAGCGTGGGCATTTCCGATTCTGATTCGTCGCAAACAAATCCAGGTCGGGATGCCCCCACTCTTGGAATATATGATCCAGGGTTGGTTGATGTAGCTCCCATTCATGATTGCATGCAGCAGACCTGCTGAGGGAGTCCGCCAGTACATTGGCAACCCCTGGGACATGGACCGCCGACAGATTGATGTTGTGATCCAGGGCCCAATTCCAAATCTCCTGTGCCTGATGGGATAATCGGGCCAACCTTGTGCCTCCCTGTTTGTTCAGGTAATGCATGCTGGTTGTGTTGTCTGTTCGAATTAGAACCGTAGAGCCCTCTAAAATAGCTTGAAAGGATTTCAGGGCGAGAAAAATGGCTCGTAACTCTAAGAGGTTTATGTGTCATTTTTTCTGCTGTATGTTCCATTTGCCACTGATTGTCATTCCTTGAAGGTGGGCGTCCCAGCCTTCCAGAGAAGCATCTGTGGTCACGATGAATCTGTGCACTTCTGTTAGGAATGCACATCCCACCTGCAGGTTGCACTTTTGCATCTAACATTGAAAGGAGTTCCTCATCCGAGGGGTTATGTTGATCACGTCTTTGAATAATCCTGTTACCTGTATCCACTGAAGACTGAGTTCCTCTTGTAAGGGCCTCATCTTTAGGCGGCAGTTGTGGGTGAGAGGAATACAGGGCAAGATCATCCCTAGGAAAGACTTGAATTTGCAAACAGAAACGCACTTTCTTGTTAGCAATGAAGAATCCCTCTTGTGAATCTTCAACTGCCTTTCTCTTGATATGAAGACTTGGGCAAGCTTTGTGTCCAGCGTCGCTCCCAAGAAAGATTTTCTCTGTGAGGGAGTCAGATAAGACTTTTTGAAATTCACCGAGGAACCTAGGCTCTGAAGTAGCGACAGACATCTCTGAACGTGAGTTCTTGCTGTGAGGAAAGAACTGGCCTTGATAAGGCAGTTGTCCAAATATGGATAAATCTGAATTCCTTCCAATCGCAGGTGGGCTGCTACCGGAGCTAGCATCTTCGTAAAAACTCTGGGGGCTGACTGTAGTCCAAAGGAGAGGACCTTGAACTGAAAGTCCCTGCCAGCTACTCTGAACCGCAAGAACTTCTGGTGTCTGGGAAAAATGGGCACATGGAAGTATGCGTCCTGAAGGTCGAGTGTTGCCATGTGATCCCCTTCTGAAAGAAACTGGAGGATTTCTTGAAGCGTTACCATTCTGAAGGACAATTTCTTGAGGTATTTGTTGAGGGCACACAGGTCGAGGATGGGGCGCCATTCCCCCGACTTCTTGCGAATTAGGAAAAATCTCGAATAAAATCCTTTTCCTCTTTGATGTTGAGATACCCTCTCGATTGCTCCTTTTCGAATCATAGAATATATTTGGTAGAACGGCTCCTTAAGATGAGCTGGTGGTGGTCCTTTTGGGGTAGAATTTGGAGGGGCTTTGACGAATTCCCGAATGTGACCCCTGGATACCACGTTCAGGACTCATCTGTCCGTGGTAATCTTGGACCAATTTGAGTAATAAAGGGATATTCTTCCTCCAATTTGCTTCAGGTTGGGTAAAAGTGGTGGCAGGATGCTTGTCTCACTTTCTCTTGTTGTTGTCTCTTCCTCGATAAGAGGTTTTTCCTCTTGACTGAGAGTAATTGTTTCTCTTTTGACCATACGTTTGTTGTCGGTATGGTTGGTATCTTTGGTTACCCTGTGAGTTGTTGTAGGAACGCTGTTGTGAATAACCTCCTCTGTTAGAGAAATTGCCTCTTCCTCTTGCTTCACGAAAGGAAGACTTACGAAATTGAAGAGATCCCGGGGACCGTTCAGTCTCAGTATCTTTCTTTATGGCTTGTAAAGCCTCATCCACATCTTGTCCAAAAAGGAACTCTCCATTGTAGGCCATGTCCATGATCTTAGACTGGACCTCCAGGCGAAAGGATGTAGATTTTAACCATCCCTGTCTTCTCAGAACAGCTGCACCCGCCAGCTGTCTGAAACCTGTGGCTGCCCCGTCCACTGCAGCATCAATAATTTCAGATGAAACACATTCCCCCTCTTGTAAAATCTTCTTGGCTTCAGGCTCTGAAAGCTTTTCAATGTACGGCGATATGTCCGACCACATCTGCCTGTCATACCTCCCAAGGATTGCAAGGGAGTTCGCGACACGGACAGTAGTTGCCGCATTAGTTGAGACCTTCTTTCCTATTGAGTCGAGGCATCTTCCCTCCCTATCCGGGGGAGCAGTGACCTGCATAGATGGATTTTTGGCTCTCCTCTGAGCCGCCTGGGCAACCACAGAATCCATTTTTGCATGGCCAATAAGGCATGCTGGTGACGTGTTAGGCGCCCTATACTTCTTATCTACCCGAGGTAGAACTGCAGGTAGAGAGTTTGACGTCGCCATTACCGTTAGACCTTCCTTCCAGATAAAATCAATTATTGGGATGGACCAACTTTGTTTTTGTGGTAAATCTTTAAAATCATATAGAAAGCACTCATCCTGCTTAGCTTCCATTGTGATGAGGAACCTCTTTGTTGCCCTGTCCATGATTTGGTGGAAGGTTGCGATGTCCACCGGCGGAGAATCCGCCGTAGGTTGGCCAACTGGAGAAGGAGTTTGTGCCTGATACTCATCCCACTCTGACGATACTGACTTGTCGTCCACTTCACCTTCTTCTCGTTCCTCTTCCGAAGAATTATCACCCTGCGTATGATGAGATGGCCCTAGCGAAGAAGGTATTGTAGGCCGTATCTCCGTAGTTGGCAGCGGAGAAGCTGGTTTTGGAGGCCTTAGTGTTGCCGCAGATGTTTTTGGCACAGGCGTAGAGAAGTGAGAATCACCTGGTTCTGATGGGGGAAAACGACAATAATAATCGCTTAACATATATTGAAGATTATGCAACAGGTCCAGCGGCATTTACGTGGTGGGCGCACACACAGGAGCCCGACCAGAAGGCTCAAGGAATTGTTCATCCTCATCCTGCTCCACATCCTGAAGTTTTATAAGCAGCTCAGATGGGCTTCTGGCTGCACGGAAAGTGTCATCTTCATAGGATTCCTCTTCCTCAGAATCTAGTAATTTTTCTGGCATTTTCAATGAAGACAGCGTTGTCAAAGATGAACCACACTTTTCCAAAATTGAAGCTGTGGTAGATGGTGAAGGCAGAGGTATTGCGGATGGCTTGTATGACCAAACTTGCATTTCCATACAGGTTGACAGTGGGGGCGTCGCCGGTGAAAAACCTGTATCTGACTGAGGAACAAGAATCTTCGTCGAAGGTGTATCCGTCGACGGTAACATTGTCGTCAACGATGATTTCGTCGGCGGGGGTGTCTTCTTCTTTGTCGACGATGACGTCGTCGATGGAAGCGCCTTCTTCGTCGACGAGGAGGTCGTCGACGGGGGTATCTTCTTCGTCGACGAGGATGTCGTGGACGGTATCTTCGTCGACGAGGATGTCGTCGACGGTAGGGCTAGCTTCGTCGACGGCAAGATGTTCTTCGGCGTTCGAGTCGACGACGGAGTACTCGTCGACGGTACCTTCAGGATCCTCGTCGACGGTGGGGCGTCGACGATAGATAGCACTATCTTCGTCGACGAGATGGGTCGAATTTGGACCTGAACCAACGTCGACGTTGAAGAGTCTGTAGACATCACCATAGCTGGTTTTGGTGAGGAGAAAGTCACCATAGATGTTGAAGAGGTGGCCACATGAAGAGATGGCGACGGTGAAGCTGTATTTGACGCTGAAGTGGTCAAAGGAACAGCCTGAGGTAACATTTTATGAGAAGCTGTTTTGGAAGATGCTGATTTTCCAGTTTTCTTTGAGGGCGTACTAGGACCAGATTTAACAGGTGGAGAAGCCTTTTTTGAAGTAGAAGGCACCCCAGAATCCTGAGAGAATTGGGCTTTTTTCAACACCTTCGCCCCAGGAGAAGCTAACTCAACCTCAGCTTTCCTCTTCCTAGAGGATATAGAAGACCCCGAGGCGATGCTCCCTACCTCAGAAACGGGGTTATCTTGGTCCTTTATCTTCGATCCACAGGAGAAGACGACTTCTCTGTCCCTGAGGGTTTTCTAAGGAAAGGTCCTGCAGATTTTACACTCCTTCACCTCATGATCTGGATACAGACAATATATACATTTCTTGTGAGGATCCTCCTTGAACAGCCTTAGCTTTCCACAGGAATCACAAGCCCTAAAAAGGGATTTAGAAGTAGATATCTTTAGGAGGTAAAAACCAACCAAAGGAAGAAGAAACTGAGCAGAGCTCAGGGAGACTCCCTTCACACGACGTGCGGTAGAAAATCTGAGAGCCTGGGCCTCTGGGGAGAACATTCTGGTGGGTGCTTTCGCCTGATTGGCTGCAGTTTGGTCTCTACAAAATGACCAGGATAGTCATGAGTGTGGGAGCTTTTGCTCCTGTAGCTTAGGGCTACTTTACTTCCTGGTTGGTTATTACCAAGGTTTTTTGGTTATTACAGGCATATTATTGCTTTTTTATGTACCATGGGACTCCCACTCCGACGACGGGGAATGATTCAGGCATGTGAATCTATGAAAGACACCCCAATACTGGAGAACTTAGGCTTCGTTAAGCATGCTGTGTGGGCAGAAAATGTTGAGAAATCCTTAGCAGTCTTATTCTGGGATGTAAAGAAAGCATTTGATTCGAATGAATGTCTTTTCAATCCTAGAAAGGATGGGTTTTGTGCCCGAGAACAGTGTATGGGTTTTTCCATAGTATACAGATCTCACAGTGTTGGTGAGGGTAAACAGTGTGCAATGGCCAAGGTTCAAGTTAAGAAGATAAATTAAGCAAGGATGCCCGCTATCTGCAATGCTGTTACACCAGGCCCCTGAGACCCAAAATTGTGGGATCAGGAGTGATTCACTCACCAAACACTTCAGATGTAGAGATATGGGTGCACACCATATCCCACGCCATACAGCTATTGTGATATGAAAACACACCTAGCCTACAGTACATATTCCAGGATTAAGGTTTATACTCTGGGCTCTGCATAAACTGGGTGAGGTCTACTTTATTTTGAATCGGAAATTGGGCCGCTACATTTATCATTTTGTAGTGAGAAAAGATCGATTCTGCTATTTTGATCTAGGAATCAGAAGCAGTTCATGGGACATAACTTACAAACATTATTTAATAACTTTAGAAGTGGTGTCCAACACTGGAAGAAACTGCCCACTTCCTTAACCCCTTCGATGCTCATGACGAGCTCAGCTCGTCATGAGGCACAGTGGAGCTGTGCTGTGCTGAGCTGTGCTGATGACGAGCTGAGCTCGTCATGAACAATGGCAGTGATGAAATATCAGCACAGGAGGAAAATATCAATATCAGCGAAGGTGTTAATCAGTAGTCATCCATATTTCAGAAGATCCTATGAACAGAATCTTATACATTTTGCAGAACAGTCAAGTTAGTGTTCCCAAAGAATACCCGCCCCTATAAACCAGTATTGTTTGGGTTGGGAGGCAGAGATTACTTGGGCACCCAATTGGTAGTCATGTTAAAATTGACAGACCCTTGCCCTGAAAAACAGAACCTAGCTCCAATAACATTATGGTGCACAAAGTACTGAGCAATTGCTGCAGACCTGTAAACCAGAGGTTGAAGTATGGTAAACAACCATATACATGAGGAAAGTGAAATTAACTAAAGAAACTTCCTGATGTCCAGGAGAAGCACTTGTAGAAGATACAAGAATAAAAGTACTTAGAAAGTTTAACCTAATTGGCATCACAAATCTGGTGCACTTGGTGGGACTGGGAGGCTTGGAGACATTTCACTATGCACAGTTACCCACAGGTGAGACATGTCATGGGACAGCTGGTATTGTTGTTCTGTTACCGAGATTTGCACAGCGCACTATTATCCAAAAGGGTAACCTGGTGCTGAGCAGGTGTAAACCTAGACAGGCCTAGGGTCTAGTGCGACTACCCGGAAAGCCAGGTCTTCAGCTCCTTGCAGAATTCAAGAAGTGAGGAGGAGGCACTTATATATAGTAACAGATCACTCATTCCACACTTTAGGAACGATGTACAAGGCGTGACGGTTAGATCTGATTTTCTGTATGTCTGGGATGTTTGCAAGTAGGAGCCCAAGAGCTGAGGTATCTGGAACGTTTGTGAAGCAGATGCAATTGTTGAGGTATGCTCAGCCAATGTCATGTAGTGCCTTGCAAGTGTGTGTGAGTAGTTTGATTTGAACTTGTTTGTGTATGGGGTATTGAATGGGAAACTATACAAACGTACCCGCAAATAGAAGAAAGAGTGCTGGCTGACAAACTCATTGCAGGGAAAAAAATCAAAGCTATACAAGGAGTTGGGAAATAATACATCTGACTTCCCGGGGTGCCCTAGGGGAAAATAGGAGGGAAATTAAGGGAGGCTGCAGAACGCCAATTGGGAGAACGTACTAATGCATCCGAGGGATGAGACATCATGGGATCAATGTTTGTACTTCTTAAACTTGCAAAAGGGAGGAAGGTACCTTCCTTCATAATATTTGGGTATGTAAAGGGATCTAAATTTCTGGAAGGAGTGCACAGAGTTATTGGCAACACAAGAATTAAACCATTTTGATATTAAAGATCACTATGCTGGGTATATGAAGTGATTTGGAGTTGCTTGGTAGTGGTAGGTAGGACTACAATGGACGAGATACGGTTTAAGGGGATGAGCTGGTGCATGCCCTATGGGAGAGACATGTTTGTGAAAATCTGGGAACCAGAAGTAGTACTAGATGGAATAAATGGTCTATGCTGGGTGATCATCCTGGTTCCTTCATTCAAATGCTAAATACGAAGAACTGGGACAATAAGGTAAATAAGGAAGGAATTCTCCCTCAAACTGCGCCCATTCTTTTAAATCGCGATACAATAGCTACATCACGAGTAAAGCACTATTCCGTAACCACCACATAGACATTTTTGTTCGCTCTTTTTTAAATGTTATTTTTTTACATATTTTATTAGCATTTTGTGGAAATACAAGTATCTTACTCCACAGCCGCTACTATCCAATAACAGTCATATATAATGCATCAATTCACCAGTTAGGAAAGTACAATGGTGCTAGATGGAATTTCCTGCAATAACAATGCAAATGACAAGCACTAACCCGACCGCAGGACTACATTCACTCGTAACCGCTGCTCAACCCCCAGACCAGGCCGCTCCCTCCCTAGTCGTCAACCAAAGCATGGTCATGCCCTGTCATAACTCACCCTCGACAAGCTGACGTCAACTCTCAACCCCCGTCTCCGGCAGCGTATCAGTCTCACTTAGGTGGATAGAGCGGCTCCACTAAAATTCTAATCCCTCTTGCTAGACAAGATCCACACCTAGTTTGGACCCTCAGCCTCTTTCATCTAGGGGGTTCCCAACAGTCTTTCAGGGGAGGGGGATCCACTAATAACTCCCAGGCTCGGGCCATATCCAGTGATCCACGTCCCCGGTGAGCCTCCCTCAACAGCATCAACCACTCATAACTCGCCCATCTATCTCGTTTCTTTTTTCCTGGGGGCCCCTCAAAGTCTTCCAGTTGCGTATAATCTCTCTTTTTTGCTAAAACGAAGGCTAATAAATCTTGCAACCCACTCAATGCTTTATTCTTAGCAGTGTGTGGATGCCAATGTAAAAGACAATGTCCGGGCATGTATGTGACCCCCCTCCCTGTCACCAGGGACAGAATTCTAGTCATTTTTTTCCAATAATGTGTTAGCTCCGGGCAATTCCAGAACATATGGCAAAACTCAGCCCTCATCTCACCACACCTCGGGCATTTCACTCACTGTACTGCAAAATGCCTTGCAATTCTTCCAGGCATAAGATATGCCCTATGTTGTAGCGGTCTAGTTGTTGTCACGTCACGTTGACGTGACGCAGGCGCCATGTTGGCGCCGGGGTGCGCGCGCAGCCATTAGCGCGCTGAGCATTCCCGAGAGCAGAGTGCCGGCCGGCGCTCCTCGGTACATGATCACTATACCTTGCAAAATAAATATAGCGGTGAACCACTACGTGCCTCGAGTGATTATTGGGCGACTTTACAGTGGCGACGAGGTCGGGACGGAGACCAGGCCCACGCTGGAGCACAGGAAAGGACAGCACTCCACGTGGCCCCCACGAGGCGACGGTAGACACGCAGCGAGTCACCAGGCCCAGAACAAAACTTCAGACAAGCCCTCCCGGAGCGGCAAAGACACGGAACGCGCCCAAAGCAACCGCATTGGACGATCAGAGGTACGGAGCAACCGAGGAGCGTGGCAGTGCCACAGCACAGCGCAAGAACTGCATATAGTCCACAGGGACGGCGCTATCCAAAGACGGCCAAGAGCACACTTGCCATCTTCACCCACAACCACGCACAGGGAGCGCTGCGCTGGCTACCAAAGGGGAGGAAGAGGGGTCTAGTAACAAGAGCCCCCAGAGAATCAAGCACACAGGAAACGACAACAACACCCCAGGTAGCCCCCCGAGCAAAGCCACCGACGGAACGAACATCAAAGAAGTGAAGATGAGTACCCCGGCGGGATACGCGATTGCGCCTGTGCAGTTCCTACCGAAACCTGGAGACCCACTGATGAAGTGGGAGGACTGGAAGGAATATATAGACAATTTTATAGGGGTCCTGGAGGATGAGAATGAAGAAAAGTTCACCCCTCAGAGAAAAAAACGCATCCTGCTACTAAATCTAGGCCCAGAAGGACTGAGAATATACAAGAGTCTTGTACCAAAGAAGAGAGAAGACACGGACGACGATGTGTATGCGCATGCAGTGGAGGACCTAGATGAGCGATACCGCCCCACCATCTGTGTTTCAGTGGATAGATATAACTTCCAGCAAAGAAAACAAAAGGCGGGAGAAACCATCGAGGAGTATGTAGCCGCGCTGAGGAAGTTAGCAGCCCCGTGTAAATACGCACTGTGGGAGGACGAATTCATAAAAGACCAGGTGGTCATGCATACCACCAGTGCAAATGTTCAAGACAAGCTGTGGGCGAGTGGGGACACCTCACTTAAAGAAGTACTGGTCATAGTGAAGAGGGCAGAACTCGCAAAGAGGTGCGCAAACGCTACCAAGAAAGAGGCGCCCACCCCAATAATGGTGAACAGGATACAGGAGGAAGATCACCGTAAGGACCAGAAAAGCAAACAACCCACAGCTAAAGGGACTAGCAGATGGCAAGGGAAACAAGCAAACAGCGAGAACAAGAAAACGTGTTACAGGTGTGGGAGTGGATCCCATGAAGCCCACGACAGACGATGCCCGGCCTTCCGAGCCAAATGCCTACACTGCGGTATCATAGGTCACTACGAGAAGGTTTGTCGGAAGAAACAACAGAAGGGAGTGGTGAAATACGTCGACCAAAGCGAAGAAGACCTGGAGGAAGCCACAGAGGAAGAAGTGATCACCGTCTTATGCATATACGACCAGGTGCTGAGCGTAGACGACAAGAGATCGACCAAACCAGTCCTAGAGATGTCCATGGGAGGCATCACCATTTCAGTCGTGGCAGACACCGGATCTCCATTTACCATCATACAGAGAGAAGTGTGGGAAGAAAAGTTCAAACCCAAGTTAGGCCCGGATCTGGAGAAACTAGACATACGTCCAGTTACCTACAATGGGGATCGCATTCCCATGCTAGGCTTCCGGCGCCTACTGTTCGAGTTCAGAGGCCGATCAGCGCGGTGCAAACTATACGTGGCTGAGAAAGGACCCTCCGTCCTAGGATGGTTAGACCAGGGAGATCTAGGCATAAAACTCGACCCAGGAGGGAAAGAACAAATCCTGCTCACCGAACAGGAGGAATGGCCGGACATGAACAGATGGAAGAAGAACTACCCAAAAGTGTTCGGGGGCACTGTAGGAAAGATGGAGAAATTTCAACATAAAATAGTGCTTAAGGAAGGAGCCACCCCAGTGGCACATAAAGTGAGGAATGTGCCCATTGCAGTAAGGGATGCCGTCCAGGCGGAACTCCAAGATTTGGAGAAGAAGGGCATCATAGAACCAATTACCTGCGCCGAGTGGCTGGCGCCCTTGGTGGTCGTGATGAAACCCAATGGGAAGGTCAGGCTCTGCGTGGACCTGAGAGAACTCAATAAAAACATAGTGGTGGAAAAGTTTCCCCTTCCCAAGATTGAGGAGATGTTGGCAAAAACCAGAGGAGTTCAGTGGTACTCCACCATTGACCTCACGTCAGCATACCACCAGGTAGCCCTACACCCGGACAGCAAGAGCCTGACATCGTTCATCACCCCGTTTGGGTGCTACAGATTTTGTCGCATGCCGTTCGGACTGGCATCGGCGGCAGCCGTCTTTCAAAAGATGATGCACCAATTGTTCAGAGACTGCAAAGATGTACAGTACTTCCAGGACGATATCCTAGTGATGGGGAGAGATAGGAGAGATCATGACCAGAAACTAGAAAAAGTACTACAAACGCTGGAAGCCAAAGGGCTCACTGCCGAATGGTCGAAATGTCGGTTGGGACTTCAATCGGTAACCTACTTAGGCCATGAAATTGGGCTACAGGGGATCACACCCAAAACGGAGAACGTGAAAGCCATCGCTGAAGCACCGCCCCCCAAGAACAAGGAGGAAGTCAGATCATTCCTAGGGATGGCGGAGTACTATAGTAAGTTCGTGGTACACTTCGCATCCAAGACCTACAACATGAGGATGCTGACCAGAGAGAGCACGGTATTCCAGTGGTCACCGGAAGCCCAAGCGGAATTTGAAGTCATCAAGAAGGGAATCCTGGAAGCCATACCACTCAAGGGGTACGACCCACAAGGCTCCACCGTACTCATCACCGACGCCAGCGACAAGGGGCTAGGCGCTGTACTCATGCAAGACCGAGGAAGAGGGGACATGGAGACAATCAGCTTTGCCTCCAGAGCATTGACGGAGACAGAAGGCAAGTACAGCGTCATCGAGAAGGAGATGTTAGCGGAAGTTGGGCCATGACGAGGTTCCGGCAGTTCCTATGGGGCACCCGATTCCTGCTCAAGACGGACCACAAGCCGTTAGTGAAGGTATTGACATCGTGCGGACACGCCAGTGCCACACCCAGGATATCGAAGATGTCCTTAAAACTGTTGGAATTCAGATACGATGTGGAGTACATCCCGGGGAACAAGAATCGAGTGGCGGACTACTTGAGTCGAGCGGCAGCCATGGAGCCGGGAGAAGAAGACCCAGCGGACAGAGGAGAGATGGTAGCTCTAATAGAGGACCAAGAAAAGATAATCAGCATACAAGAATGGATGGAAGCCTATGATGAAGACTCGGTCCTCAAGGAAGTAAGAACGCACATCACCCAAGGATGGCCTGATAAGAAAAAGGTGAGGACCAACCTCAACCCATTTTACGAAGTGAAGGAAGAACTGGCAGTAGGAGACAAGGGCATATTCATCTACCGGGGAGACAGAGTAATCCCCCCCAGGAATCTCATCAACAAGCTACTGGACTTATTGCACGAAGGCCACCTTGGCATAGGAAAGCTCAAGGCCAGATCAAAACAGAATTACTGGTGGCCAGGGATGGATGTAAGAGCAGAGAGGCATGTCAGGGAGTGCTCCCAATGTCAAGGGGCCGACAAAACATTGAGACCACTACGTCCAGCCCTCGGAAAATTCGACAATCCCTCGAACCCGTGGGAAGAGCTGTCAATAGACATCCTAGGACCAGTGCTGGATGACCAGAGCATACAGAAATACGTGTGTGTCCTCATCGACCGTTATTCCAAATGGCCAGAAATAAAAGTTAGCGAATCCATGGACACGGAGAACATTCTGGAGTTTCTGTCCGAAACATTCACCCGGGAAGGTATTCCCAAGTCCATCTTAAGTGACAACGGACCACAGTTCACGTCGGAAAGATGGAAGCAATTCATGGGGAGAAATGGCATCTCTGTAAAACACACGGCCATATACCATCCAGCTGGCAACGGACTGGTTGAACGATTTAACAGAGTGGTGATGGGGGCCATACAAGCGGCCATCACCTGCAATAAAGACCGGCAGAAAGCGTTGGAGAACATGGTGTGGGCCTACAGAATAACGCCAACAAGCACGGGGTACAGCCCGTTTCAAATATTGAGAGGACGAGAACCCTTCACGCACGACAACAGAATCTGGAAGGAGAAGGTGGTGACCAGCGAGTGGTCTCCGGCGGTAGTAAGAGCCAATTTGGAAAGAGCGCAAACCATCTACACCGACAACTACAACAAGAGGAGAAATGTGAAGGACACGTGCTTAGAGAAAGGAGAATGGGTGAGAGTAAAGCTGGCCACCCTACAAAGAAAAGGAGACAGCAAGTACAGCAAGCCTATGCAGGTTAAGGAAGTTTACGATCGAGCTGCCCTGCTCAGTGACGGCAATGTGTGGTCGCAGGACCGCATGGCCCGGTGCAACAAAGTATTGAGATGGGAACAGTGGTGTCCGGAAGGTAAAGACATGGCAGAGGAGGATGATGAGAACAGGACGAGCGGAAGTGAGAAAACTGAAGAGGCAGGTGCAGGAGAGGAGCAAGAAGGCGAGCTAAGGGGTGAGACCCCAGAGGTAGAGATGGACAGGCCGAGTGGAAATATGAACAGCGAAGGAGCCTTGAGCGGAGGAACAGAAGTCGAGGAAACGCAGGGCCAAGGGACTCGAAAGAACATTGGTAAGGTGACCAGGAGTGGAAGGCAAGTTGTGAGGCCCGCCAGGTTCCAAGACTTTGAACTAAACTACGAACTGTAAGTGACTGATCTTTGGGTTGGTAAAAGGGGGAGATATGTAGCGGTCTAGTTGTTGTCACGTCACGTTGACGTGACGCAGGCGCCATGTTGGCGCCGGGGTGCGCGCGCAGCCATTAGCGCGCTGAGCATTCCCGAGAGCAGAGTGCCGGCCGGCGCTCCTCGGTACATGATCACTATACCTTGCAAAATAAATATAGCGGTGAACCACTACGTGCCTCGAGTGATTATTGGGCGACTTTACATATGTAACACATAAAAAGTAATACTTTTAAACATGGGATTCCTAGAAACCTTAGGTGTGCATGCAGGATCGCTCCCCAGTCACTCTCCGGTATGGGAATACCCAGGTCTTCTGAGGGCCTCCAGGGGGAGGATCGCATCTCCCCGGATCTTTTTATAAAGACAAGTAACGGCTTTAAAGGTCCCTGATGAAGTAACTATGCTGGCAGCTTGTGGTAGGAGGGGGCTCCAATGCTGTTCCTCCCCAGTGTTTGTAATAAGAGAAAAAGTTCCCTCCTGGGCCTCAGTTATTTCAGATCTGTATTTATCAAATTCTTCATATAAAAGTGACAAGATTGCACCAACCACATTTTTTTCTCATTTTTTTCAAAAATATATATCATTTATTATCTTTATACTTTAGAGTATTAGCATTGCTTTCACAGATACAATACAAAATTCATTATTTGAAAACACCAGATGAAGCTAAATCACAAAATCCATATAGCAAAAGTAAATTATTAACACAATATATACAACAAGAAAAAAGGAATCACTATTTACAACAACATTATACAAAAGACAAGAAGAATTATTTTCATTAAAAAAGGAAGAAAGAACAATTATTCATGTGTCCCAAAAGGTTCTCACCCACACAAACAACTAACACACTCATGTATACACATTCACAAAAGCTCCAATTGTGAAAAGGTAGCTGGGTACTAGTAGACAAGGAGCCCCCTGTCACTAGAGCAGTCTCAACCAGATTTTTGAGACCCGCACTCTGGTAGTCGACGCGCGTTTCGGCGGCTCTAGGCCACCTTCCTCAGGACCTTTCCCCAGATGAAACAGCAACCCAGTGAGACCCAAGGGGACACCATAAGATCTTGGTGTGTGTTCAATTCTTGATGTATATTCAAGTGAGTAGCTGTATCACAGGTATGTGGGCTTTCTTTCTATTCATTTCCTCTTTATCCAAACATGGGTGTCTCTCCAAAAATGCCCAATTAATAAGTCCCCGATGTCGCACACTTATGTCGCTTGATCCGTGGGTTTATTGAGATAAACTAAAGTTAATAAGCATACTTGCTTACATATTGTGCCAGGAAATTCCTTAATTTATAAGCCAAGAACATGTCTTTCCGTTTCCGATCTGAATGCCCACAGTGGAGGATTCTCGTAAATGAGCACTAAGTGCACCGTCAAACAGGAACGCCACGGTCAACGGCGACATCGGACCTAAAAAGTAATACTTTTAAACATGGGATTCCTAGAAACCTTAGGTGTGCATGCAGGATCGCTCCCCAGTCACTCTCCGGTATGGGAATACCCAGGTCTTCTGAGGGCCTCCAGGGGGAGGATCGCATCTCCCCGGATCTTTTTATAAAGACAAGTAACGGCTTTAAAGGTCCCTGATGAAGTAACTATGCTGGCAGCTTGTGGTAGGAGGGGGCTCCAATGCTGTTCCTCCCCAGTGTTTGCGCATGGCCGCTGTCACAGCACCGTGGAGGAGACAATGGCCCTGCAGTAAATGTATTTATTTATTTATTGTATTTATTACATTTATAGAGCGCAGCAGCTACCCAAAAAGGGTTTCCCGGCGCTGGACGGGCAGAGTACTTGGTAACAAAAGTACAAAACTATGAGTAGAGTTATTAATTGAATAGCCAGGTCTTAAGGGCTCTGCGAAAGCGTATGTAACTAGATTCTTTGCGGATATCCATGGGGCGAGAGTTCCAGAGTGTGGGACCAAGGTATGAAAAAGATCTGCCATCCATCTTGGCGAGTTTGACTCTAGGTACAGTAAAATTTCCGTGGGATGAAGACCGAAGGTGGCGGGAAGGAGTATAGGAGCGGACCAGGGATTGTAGGTATAGTGGAGCGGTGCCCATTTTAATTTTAAACATGTAGCTCGGGGTTTTGAATTTGATACGTCTCTCTACCCTGAGCCAATGTAGGTTGCGGAGATGTCCGGAGATGTGGGCTGTTTTGGGAATTTTGTATAGTAGTCTTGAAGCGGCGTTTTGTTGTACCAACTGTAGTTGTCCGGTCACTGCCTTGTTGGCGCCCAGATAGAGGACATTACCGTAGTCCAGCCGGGATGTTATAAGGGCATGTACCATAGATTTCTGGGTGTCGCTGGGCAGCATCCAGATGATTTTCCTGATCCACCGCAAGATTGTAAAGCAGATGGCCTAGACCTTGATAACCTGTTGGTGCATGGTTAAGGCATTATCAATGGTAATTCCCAAATTGCGGACATGGTCTGTGGGCAGAGAGAGGGGACCCATCTCGGCAGGCCAATGTGCAGAGCTCCATAGGTCTTGTCTTTGGCCCAGAATCAGAACTTCGGTCTTACCCCCATTCAATTTGAGGAGGTTGTTGTTCATCCAGGTGGCAATTTTCCCTAAACCGGATTGCAGGAGGGAGGTGGAGCCAGGGCCCGTGTTTGAAAGGGAAAATGTGATCTGAGAGTCATCAGCGTAAGTGAATAGGGTTAGACCAGCTTGTTCCGCGATATAGGCCAAAGGCCTGACATACAGATAAAAAAGTGAAGGGCTGAGCACAGAGCCCTGGGGAACCCCGTGGGGTGAAGAGTGAATTTGGGAATTTGCTGTGTTTGAGAAGATTTGAAACGTGCGGTGTGTAAGGAAAGAGGAGAGCCATTTCAGTGCTGGGCCGCAAATGCCCAGTGAGTATAGTGTCTTAAGGAGTATGGTATGCGAGATCTTATCGAATGCTGCGCTCAGGTCGAGTAGTATAAGCGCAGCTGTGTCTCCTCTGTCAAGATGGTGGTGCAGATTCTTCGTGACTCCCAGCAGTGTAGTTTCGGTGGAGAAACCTGATCTGAAACCGGATTGCGAGGGATGAAGAATCTGATTGGATTCAGTAAACTGGGAGAGCTGGGAATGAGGTTGCCTCTCAAGGATCTTAGAGAAGTCTGGCAGAAGGGAAATAGGGTGATAGTTGGATAAATTGCTCGGATCTGCCGTAGGCTTTTTCAAGAGAGGTCTCACCATGGCGTGCTTCCAGCTAGCCAGGACTGCTGATTCTAGCAGGGAGAGGTTTAAGGTTTTGAAAATCATGGATAAATTGGATTTGTCGAGTCGTTTTAATATTGGGATGGGGAGTGGATCTTTGGGTGATCCAGATTTTAGTTTACCGAATATATTTATCAGGGCGTCCAGGTTGAGAAGTGGCTAGGAGTCCAGGCATATGTTAGTGCTTGGAGAGTCAGTCATGGAGGGGCAGGTCGTGGTATTAGGAGTGGTTGTCTGTGATTGCAGAGTCATGTTAGAATATGAGTTGGCTATATCCTGATGAATAGTTTCAAATTTTTTCGTGAAGAATTGAGCGAGCTCTTCGCACTGGTTGTTATTTAGGGGAGGTGGTTTAGCTGTGGTTTCGGAACCCGCCAGCTCTTTGACCAGACCAAAGAGAGTTTTGGAATGGTTAGTAGACTCAGAGATAGTTTTAGAGACAAAACTAGCCCTGGCGGTAGTACATAATTTGTGATACTGTTTTAATTCTTTTTTGTAGGCCTCCTTGGATTCTGGGGAATAGTCCTTCCTCCAACTACGTTCAAGGCGCTTACATTTGGATTTCACAGCTTTTAATGATTCGCTGAACCAGGGAGCTGGGATTCCATGGTCCTTTGGTTTTTTCTGTGAAAGGGGGAGACAGGTGTTTATGGCATCAGCGAACCAGTTTTTTAAATTTTTTTATTTTTTTTATTTTTTTATTGAAGTCTTTCAGTGACACCATACATTAAAGCACAAAAAACAGAATTACATATTTGAAAAACATAGTTAGGCCATAAATAAAAAGAATGCATAAATTATTCACTACTAAATCTTACATAGCAGTTAATCAAAATAAGATCCCCATATTTTTTCAAATTTTCTGACCCCTCCAATTCTTTGAGCATGAATTTGTTAGCATTTTCTGACTTTTTCCATTTTATGAAGCCATTCTTGTACCAAGGGGCAATGCTGTGAACACCAATTCTGCAATAACAGCGATCTAGCCACCGCCATTGCTATATAAATCAGTTTTACTAGCTGTCGGAAAGCATAAGCTCTGAATCAAACCCATACAGTATTAACTTAACATTTGAAGAAATCATAATATTATACTGATTTTGAAAAAACGCAAAAATTCCATCCCAAAATGCCGTAATTTTTTAACAAAAGGCCATTATATGGGACCAATTAGCCGGGGTATAATGTAAACACCTAAAACAGTTAGATGAATTGTTAATGTACATTTTAGCTATAGCTGGCGGAGTGCGATACAAAAGCCATTTACTGAAGAATAGCATTCTACGCCAATTGGCTCCCCTTAATACAGTAAAGTTAAGTCTGTTAATGTTCTTCCAGATAATTGGGGATAACACTTGATTTTCCTGTCTCTGCCATTTACTAATTGCTTTAAGACTTAAATCTACCTCCCTGCTCGAAATTAAGCAGCGTTTCCACTCCCCAGGTTTCCTCTCCCGTGAGTGCACAAAAAGGTCATTAAATAATTGAGTAGGTGAACTAATCAGTGTGGGATCCATTTGTCCCAAAATCCTGTAAATCAAATTATATGAACCTATCAATAAAAAATTCCCCTGAATTAGGGATGCCATGTCTGTCAGGGTTATTAATGATTCATCCCTGACAAAGTCCTTTAACATGGTAAACCCTGCCCACTGCCAATTTTCTACTATCTCAGGATGTATTTCAATCCCTATGAATGAAAATACACTATTTAAGGGGGTGACTAAATTAAAAGTAGGAAGGGAGTATCTTTTAAGCATCGCAGAGCGCCTCTTAAAAAAATCAATTTAATGTCTTCTAACGAACAAATTTAGGTGATTTAAGTACCTAAAGTGGGGAGGGTATCTGAATCTCGAGGCAGATTAGATCCCAAAAAAATGTATAAATAACTTCTGACTATGAATTTGATCTTTAAATCTTGCTAAATATTGTGCAAAATATGCATTATAATAATCCTTAAGATTTGGTAGGTCAAGGCCGCCTTGCTCCTTATCTTCATACAGAGTACCTATTGCTATCCGAGGTGTCTTTTTGGCCCAGACAAATGCAGAAAACAAGCATTCTGTTTTAGAAAAAAAAAGATCCGGGTAAAAAGCAAGAAATAGTGGAAAATAAAAAGTTAAATAAGGGGAGAACAGACATTTTTATTAACGCAGCCCGGCCAAGAATAGTTAATGGCAATGGATTCCAACGTGCGAGCATTGATCGAACCTTCTGAAGAAGAGGATCAAAATGTAACATATACAGGTCTTTAACAAACAGGGGGAAAACAATCCCTAGATATCTTTTAGGTCTGTTATTAATGCAGCTACTTATATCAGAATGAAGTTCTGGGGCTATACCACCACAAACCAAAATTTCTGTTTTGTTTTTATTAATCCGATACCCCCCAAGAGCCTTGAATTCTTCAAAAATCTTTAGAGCATGTCTTCGAGATTGCATATCGGATTTATTTACCAGCATTATATCGTCGGCGTATAATTTGATTTTAGCCATGGAAGTAACAGGGGGAGAAATATTGACACAATTCTTAATTGCGGTTACTAAAGGTTTGATGAAGAATGCAAAGAGAGCATGAGACAATGGACAGCCCTGCCTAGTGCCACGCTTAACTAACACTGATCCCACCGGAGCTGCATTAATAATGATATTAGCTTGGGCACTTGTGTAAAGACTCTGAATCAGATTTGTGATTTTCTCTGGGACCCCAAAATGCTGTAAAATAATAAAAAAAGTGTCTCCCAGACCACCAAATCAAAGGCTTTTTCGGTATCAATTAACAAAATTAACGCAGGTACCCCTCGTGTTTCAAAATAATCTAAAGCCTCAATCAAAAAATGTGTGTTAGTCATCAATTGTCGACCGGCTTTAAAGCCGTTTTGATCCGGGTGAATCAAATCGGCAGAGATGGAATTAAAACGTATGGATAATAGTTTTGTAGTAATTTTATAGTCCGAAGTTAATAGTGTGATGGGTCTGTATGAATTCTGGTCTTTGGGTTCTTTGCCCTTTTTCAGAAATCTTACCACAGTTCCTTCCCGAAACGAGTCAGGAATTGAACCGCCTTCCAACATAGAATTTAATAGTCGCAGAAATAAATCGGAGAAGGAACTAAAAAAAACCTTTAAAAACTCAGCGGGGAACCCATCGGGCCCACAAGCCTTACCCATTGGAAGATCTTTCACCACCAGCTCTACTTCCTCCCTAGTGAATGGTTTGACAAATGTAGATTGATCTATTGGGGAAAGAGCGGGCAGTGTATATTTACCTAAAAAATGGAGTAGCTTTTGTCGATCTATATTAGGTTGTCTACTATAGATCTTGTCGTAATGAGAATACATTATCCTCCCTATCTCAGCCGACAAAAATGTCTCTATTTGAGTGTCGGGGGATTTTAGAGAATGAATCAGATTTGCGGCAGCTTGCTCTCTAGCCTGCCAGGCCAGGAATTTACAAGTAAAATTGCTTTCCTCGTAATTTGTTTGCGATTGCCTAAGAAAAATCTCTTCGCTTTGAGTGAAAAAGTTTTGGCTAAGTTCCCTCTTGGCTTCATTTAGTTGTTCCTGCATAGTACTAACGGGATTCTGCTGCCTAAGTTCAGTTAAGACCTGTATTTTTTGTTGAAGTGATTTATTTCTATTTCTGACAGCTAACAAATCTGCAGCATCTTTCCCGATAATTATGCCCCGAATAAAAGCCTTGAAGGAATCCCAAACAAAATTAAGAGGAGCTGTTTCAATATTGCGAGCAATAAAGTCAGAGATTTCTAGTTGAACTTATGCCACCCATGCATCATGATGTAAATACTTTTTATTGAACACCCATCACTTGGGGTCTCTTATATTATCCACCAGTGCCAGTTCAATAACTAGCATTGCGTGATCAAAGAACCCGTTATGCAGAATCTTCTGATAGCCGAAAATAAGTTGTCGTGAAACAAGAAAGAAATCGATGCGGGAAGAGGACTTGAATCTGCCAGACCAACAGGTATATTCTTTTTTTGATGGATTTTGAGTTCGCCAAGGGTCACAAAGATCAAGTGCTGTCATATTATTATTAATAGATCTGAGTGATTTAGGTTTAGGCTGTTTTTTCAAATGGGTAGTTGAGTCCAGCTTTAAATTCATCGCAATATTGAAATCGCCACCAATAACAATATCTCCTCCCATCATCAATAGAGATTGAAATAAATCCTCATACATCTCTGATTTATCCTCCACTGGGGCATAAAAACTGACAAAGGTGATAGGCCTTTGTCTATTATTAATTTTACATGTGGCCCAGCACCAACGGCCTGAACCACCTTGCTCCATGTGAATAATCTCAGCGTGTAGATTCTTATTTAGAAAAAGCGCGACCCTTCGCTGGGACTCAGAGAACGAGGACAAACCTCAATATGAGGACCATGCTTTAAACATGGAAAACTCCTCAATGTTTGTAGCTTGAATATGAGTCTCTTGTAACAGGATTACGGCTGGTATTTCAGTCTTGACCCATAATTCTATGGCGCACATTTTTTTCTTATTGTTTAAACCGTTAACATTAAAAGAAATAATTTTCAGACCCATTGTAATAAAGTAATCAAAGCAAAAACCTGGAGGAAGAACATATCAGAAACATTACACATTCTCTGTCCAACTACTCCCTTTTTCTTTTTATCGATAACATTCATCTTGAAAAACACATAGCATAAGTTTAAGACGTTGGTAAACAGTAGCACCAGGACTTAATTTTTTGTAGTTTTTTTCTTCCACCCCCCCACCCGTGTACCAACCCCCTAGCACCCCCCTCATCCTGTGGCCCTACTCCTACTCCTAATCCGCCTTAACCCTTACCAGGCCGAGGTGGTTGCCGTTCTGAAAAAAACGTCGGCAGACCCTTCCATCATGAGCAACTATCGCCCAATTTCCCTCCTTCCTTTTCTCAGCAAAGTTTTGGAGTCGCACGTCACTCAAATTCTTAGCACTTTTGTGGAAGACTCGAGTGTTTTGGACCCCCAGCAGGCTGGGTTCAGACCTGCGCACTCCACTGAAGCAGTCATCCTTTCTGTGATGGAGAAATTGCGCAGGGGGGCCGATGCTAACACCTGCCAGGCTCTGGTCCTCCTGGATTTGTCGGCCGCCTTTGACACGGTCGACCATGATATCTTGGTCGACCATGTCGGGGAGGCTGGCATCCAGGGCACCGCCCTGGACTGGGTTCGGTCTTTCTTGACCCAACGCCATCAAGCAGTCAGGCTGTCCCAGTTCTCCGCCACTCAGGTCGAATTGACCTGTGGTGTCCCACAGGGCTCTTCCTTATCCCCCCTTCGTTTTAATTTGTACCTGTCCCCGCTAATCCGCTCCCTTCGTCGGTTTAATGTCACCGCGTTTAACTACACGGATGACATACAATTAGTTTTTACCATCGACTCCTCCGATGAATCTATTTCCACTTTTCAAAACTCTCTTTGCTTTATCAGCAATTGGATGAGCTCAAATCATCTGAAGCTCAACCACGACAAGACCGAGCTGGTTCTTGTCGGGGGACCCTCCAACCCCTGGCACCCCTCTTTCTGGTCTGCTAGCCTTGGCAGCCCTCCCTGCCCTGTTAATTCTGCCAAAAGTTTGGGAGTCGTCATTAGCAGTGACCTTTCCATGACGCCCCAAATAAGCGCTGTAGTATCCTCTAGCCACTTCTTACTCAGGAAAATACGTAAAATCTCTCGCCTACCTACACCTGAGGCCCTAATTTTGGCCCTGCTTGCGCTAGTCATGTCTAGGCTTGACTATGCCAACGCATTATATGTAATCATGCACTGGGACAGGAACAGACTAATTTGCATACAGCCAGGTTCTGAAACTGGGATGGTGCAGTGAGCTAAAAAACGGTGTTGGATCTAGCCCTGATCTCTTGACTGGGTGAGAGCTTTCTGCTTAATTCAGAGACTCTGTCCCTCACCACCCCTTGTTGTAAATATTTTTGTCCACCCTAAGCGTGGAAGGGTATTCTCAGATGTGAGACCCTTGCTCATTGCACCATCAGGATTCAAGCAAACCGGGCCGAAGACGGCTGTAATGCCAGAAACCGGTCCCCGGGAGCTTGTTTCCTTCCCAGTGTAAGAATTGGCTTTTGTAGTTTGGTTTGCCCTGTTCCCATCATGCACTGGGACAGGAACAGACTAATTTGCATACAGCCAGGTTCTGAAACTGGGATGGTGCAGTGAGCTAAAAAACGGTGTTGGATCTAGCCCTGATCTCTTGACTGGGTGAGAGCTTTCTGCTTAATTTAGAGACTCTGTCCCTCACCACCCCTTGTTGTAAATATAACGCATTATATGTAGGCATTCCTGCCTATCAAATTAGGAGACTTCAGTTGATCCAAAATCAGGCCGCCCGCCTGATTTATCATCAACCCAGAGATCAACATGTCCGTCCCCTTTTAAAAAGTCTCCATTGGCTTCTGGTATCTGCCCGCTGCAAATTTAAGCTTGGCTGCATTATTTCCAAATCCCTTGCAGGTCGCAGTCCCCTTTTCATCTCTTCCCTTCTCCACCCTTATGTTCCTTCCCGCACTCTCCGGTCATCCCAGATGGCCCTGTTATCAGTTCCTAGATTCAAGAGGAAGAAACATGGTGGCCTCAGTTTTCATTCCTAGCCCGACCTTTTGGAATTCCTTACCCCTTCCTCTTAGGTTGTCCTCTCCTTACCCCAAGTTCAGATCCTCCCTTAAAACTTTCCTCTTCACTGAGTCTTATAATTAGCTGCTACTTCATGTTTCTCTTCCTGCTCTCTCCGTTAAAGCGCCAAGGAACCTAATGGTGTTAGTTGCGCTCAAAAAGTTCATTTAACATAACATAACATAACATACCATGAGGTGTCGTGTTATTACACCCCTTAACCTCCTGAACCCCTCGCCCTTCACCCGTTCTACCCCCCAAGCCTCCAAGAGCATATCTTAAGTGAATTTAATAGAGGAGAAAAAAATTAAGATGAAATAATGATATCTAGTTCTTCTCGCCATGCAAAATTTCCCTTAGCAGCTCCTGTGCTTGCTCTACGTCTGACAAAATATAGAATTTGCCTTTAGCCAAAACTTTTAGTTTTGATTGCTGAACGATAGTGGCTTGGGCCCCCTTGTCTTTAAAGAGTTGTAGTATTTTCACAAACTCCTTTCTTCTGCAGGCTGCAGCTGCAGACATGTCAGAAAAGATCCGACATTTAATAGATTCATTGAGTGCAAACTGTCTCTGTTGGATGGCCTTGGACAGAATTGTCTCTTTAATTCGAACATCAGAGAAATTCAAAAGGATGGTGCGGGAGAGTGTGGAATTTGTTAACGGCTGAGCTGAGACCCTATGAGCACGAGTAATCATTAAATCGCCCTTAAACTCTGGGACCACTTTCTGCTGTAAAAAAGTAGTAACCCAATGGACCATGTTGGATCCCTCCATCCCTTCTGGAACCCCCACTATTCTAAGATTGGATCTTCGATTATAATTTTCTAAATCATTCAGTTTTATTTCCAATGTCTTAGATGCTTTAAACATAACTTGAACATCTTTCTTAACTTCTGTCATATTGTCTTCCAAACTAGATATTCTGTTCTTAGCCTCCTGAAAACGAACAGGAAAAGAGGATACTAAATCTTCGATCTTGTCCAACCGCTGATGTATAGCGGTCAACTCCTCCCTTTGAAACCTTTTTATTTCACGGATCTCATCTAAGATCGAATTAAGCATGTCTTTAACTGACATCTGCAGCTCCCCCACAGTCTCGGTGTCCATATCAAGAATGGGGCTAAAAGAGCCTGGAGAGCCTGCTGATCCAGTATTGCCAGTATTGCCAAAAGAGATTGCAGTCTTGACCAACTCATCTCCTCTTTGACCTGCCAAAAGCGGACTCTTTACCTCATGTGGAGAAATAGAGCCAGGGTTAGAATTAAATATCGCATTGACAGCCATATTTGTAGAAGGATCCGAGATTGCGACAGCTGATATTTCCGGAGAATAGCTTGATCCCAAAGGTGCCAATAAACCAATAGTCTGAGCAATGGGTGAAACTACAGGTTGAGCCAGACTGCCCACTGAAATCAAAGTAGATTTTTTCTCGAACTGAGGAAATTGCTTCGGGATCTTGGGGGCTACTGATGCCTTAACTTTTTTAACATCCCTTGTATCCTTCACATCTTCTTGTATGAGTAGCCCAGTCTGAGCCACTTCCAGGCTGGTGTGCTTCCCCTCTGTGTCTGCTGACTCGACTGATACCATGTTGCCACCTGGGCTAGTTTGAATGGAAATATCTATGGGCAACTCCTCCTCCTTATCTGAACTCGTAAGGGAAAGCTCCCCCTTATCATCTTCTTTATCAGTTACTTTAGCGGCGGCCTATTTAGCCTGCTGTCGGCGTGCTTTCACCCTAATTCGAGCGTTCAGAAGTTTACCCATCTTTTAAACTTTCCTACAGTCAGCTGGAATAGAATACAACGAGGATTCTGGTTAATGTAGTCCAGAGCGGAAAAGCCTGCAGTTACCGGCGGACATGGAAAGAATAATTTTTTCAACGAAGCCGGTAATGCCCAAGCTTAAGCCTGCAGTGAATGAAGTGTCACTCACCCAGCTCAAGGCTCCAGCTCCTTACAAGAAAGCCAAGATCAGCACTCGGGGGCAAGATGGCGGACGCAGCAGTGTCCGTGTGAGCAGTGCTGAAGGAGGCTCCCGACCCGACCGGCTTTACTCCGTGAGACACCGCTACCGGATCGGAATCAGCACGGTTATGCATAGGAAGCGACCCTGATCCACACACCTCTTAAAAAAGGGGGGAAAAAATATATACTTACGGATCTTGGACTCTGTTTACTGGGTTTGGAATGCTACTCGACCCGTGGAAAAGCTACTCGCGTTTCCTTCGATCGGCGTGGCTACGCCCGACTCACCCCTCCCCTTCCAGCAGCACACCTGGTCAGAGCACACGCCTGGAACCGTCGGAATCGGCGGAATGCGGAAAACAGCAGCATTTTCGGCAGACTCAAAAGGAGCAAAAGGAGTTTCTTTCTTTCGAACTAGGGATGGCTCCAAAAAACCCTACAACCGGCGTCCAAAGGCAACAAAAG
Source organism: Lissotriton vulgaris (assembly GCF_964263255.1). Classification (NCBI taxonomy): domain Eukaryota; kingdom Metazoa; phylum Chordata; class Amphibia; order Caudata; family Salamandridae; genus Lissotriton; species Lissotriton vulgaris. The sequence continues at coordinate 26,398 of NW_028254192.1, forward strand.
CCAAAAACAAGGGCAGCTACAGCTACACCGGCTACACAGGAAATTACTCAACCTACGGGGCAGTAACAGCTTCATCATCTGCTGGCATAGTGAGTACAACTAATGCAGTTTGTGTTGGAACCCCAGGTATGAATATGACTAGAAATGTGACTGAAACTCCTATCTCTTCTACTGAGGTCCCCTTAGAAGTACCAGCGGTATCCAATTTACAAGACTCAAACATGTTGAATTCTGGGAGTTGTAGGCTAGGCGCCATTCCAAAAATACCAGGGATGTTCATAAAAAAAGTGGGTACTACAATCAACCCCTCAAAAAGCCCCGGCAATATAAATACAACTAAAGATAAAGTACTTGTTGCCGAGCCATTTAACAACGATACAACTACCGTGGAAAAAGAGCAATCTGAGGAGGTATCAGAACAGCTGGATTCAGTGCCTCTTAACCTAGTCGAAGATATGGAATCCATAGACTCTGCTGGAAATTTTTATTCTATGACTGATCTCTCTCAAGCCTTAGACTCGGACGGTATGGAAGACTTGGAGGTAGTAAGAGGGCCCCAATCCCTGCAAGATTTTGAAAGATCTTTTTTCTGATCTGGGACAAAATGATCTAAGTGATCCCGAAGACTCAGATCCTGAAGAGTCTCCTAATAGACTAAGGCAAGATGATAATGGAGCTATTCTTCCTCCTACTTCTATCTCGCCTAGAGTAACTAAAGAAGGATCTGAAACACCAGAGATAACATTAGAGGTTCTTTATCAAGTCATGTTGCATCACAGAGAAGAGACAAAAGCAGAGAATCTGCGCACTCAAGGGACAGTAAGGAAATTGCAAAATAATTTGAGGAAGGTGATGAAAGTATCTAATGATACAGTAGCAAGAGTAACGGAAACGGAAACTAGGATTTCTCAATTGGAGGACTCAATGGTTCAGCAAAATTCTCAAATAAAAGCAATGGAAGGGATAAAGGAAGAAATCAACTGGAAACTGGTCGATGTGGAAAATAGATCACGCTGGCACAACCTCCGAGTCCTTGGTGTTCCGGAAGGGAATGAAGGGTCTAATCCTCAACAGTATATCATAGAGCTCTTCATAGAAGCCTTCCCTGATTTAAAACAATGGAGATGGGAGACTGAAATTCAGAGGGCTCATAGATTTCCCTTTCAAAAAAATCGACAAGACTCAGCCTCTAAACCTCGTGCTATTTTGATTTCATTGAACAATTTTCTAGCTAGGGAAGCCCTCTATGACCTGGCCAGGCCAAATAGAAAGCGCAAGGGTAAAGATACTGAATTTTTTGTGCGTCCTGACTACTGCCATGCTACGGTCCAATTTCGCTGGCAACTTCGCCAACTTATCCCTCTAATCCAGGCTAAAGGAGCACAGGCATTTTTGTTAAACCCTGCAAAACTTAAAATAATCCATAAGGAGCGCACTTATTTCCTAACCTCAGAGGGGGTTGCTAAAGGGTTATTACTTTCGCTGTGAAAAAAGGGGGGGGGGGGGAAATACTACGATATGCTAAAAAAAAAAAAAAAAAAATAGGGGTATAATGCAAGTTGTAGCGGGCCTCTAAGTTAATGCTCTAACTTGTTCCAAAAAAGATTCAATATATATAAGTACAATACCTTTTTCTATATCATGTGTTGGAGAAAAATTAATTCTCTGGTTTCTTTAGGTATTTGTACTTATGCTCTTTTCTTTTCTTCTACCAGCATCAAATTTGTTTTTTAGATTCTGACTGATTTCTTATAACGGTATTAGAAAGGTGGTATATCCTATGGTGATGACACAGTGTTCAGATGCTGGGTTTGGTGTGATTTTTTGTGGAACAATAATCATGATGTGGAGCCATGAGCCAAGAACCACGAAGCGCCTATCACATCATCAATGAGAGGGACTACTCAGTCCCTTCGCCCTGATATTTTGGGGGTGGGAAAGCGGGTGGGCGGGCTCAGTATGAGCTCTGGGGGGTCAGGGAGGGAAAAAAGGGTTGCAAACAAAATCAGAAACTACCTAAAGATGTTTATATGGAAATCTTTCTTTCTTTTTGCTCTTTTTTGTTCTCTAAATTTTTCTAAAGTTTTGAGACATATAGGGAGATATAAGATGAACTGTGTAATATATGTTTTCACATTTATCATATATAGGCTATGCTTGGTGGGGGGAATGAAAAAATATTTACTGAAATGGAAAAATTACGAATTTGTTCCTGGAACATATGTGGGATAAATAATTAAAAAAAGAGGGGAGTTGCTGCACAGATTATACAGACTATGAAACTGGATATTTTATGTATATAAGAGTCACATATTATGTGGAATGATAGACAATTGTATGAAGACTTGGGGATGAAATTGTTAGTTTGCACGTCACAAGGTACAACAACGAAAGGAGTGGCAATCCTAATTAGAAAAGGTCTGGGGACCCCTATTCGTAATAAGGCTGATCAATATGGGAGATGGGCAATAGTGGAGTTAAAAATTGACAGTAAAATCTGGACTATTTGTTCTGTATATGCCCCAAATCTAGATGATCCAATTATACTGAACTCTTTTAACTTAGAATTAGCCAACTGGGCTCCATCATTAATATTGTGTGGTGATCTCAACCTTCATATAGACCTTAATAGGAATATATGCAATATCGTAGATTATCAAGGGGCAAAAAAAAAATCATTCAAAGCTCTTTACTCTTTGATAATGGATCACGGTTTATTTGATGTTGCTCATGAAAAAAATCTGTCAATACCGGGGTTTACATTCTTTTCTTTTCCCCATAAAAAATTTGTACGCCTTGACTATTTTTTTATTAAGAAGATACTACTTCGTGATACTAAATTTAATCTCTATCCGCGAATAATTTCGGATCATAATCCAATAATAATCAAAATTAAAACTAACTTATCAATCTCTCATGTAAGGACCTGGACATTTGATCGAAAACTTTTAGTTGACCCCGAATATTTAGATATGATGGCAAAGTGGATAAAAGAATTTCTTGACATTAATAGAGGAACGGCCTCGTTCAGAATACATGGAACGCTTTTAAAGCTGGGATCAGAGGGGAGTCACTATCGTATGTTATTAAAAAACAAACAATTATACGAGAAAAGGTAGATCAAGGCTATAAAAATATCTTATTATGGGAAAAAAACTATCAATTGCTATTATTCAAAATCAATCAACATTAGATATTGAAACAAACCTAGCGATTCATAAAGCTGTTCTATATGAATCTTTTGCTTCTAATCTGGCGGGAAAAATAGCAACCTACAGATCTCAACTGTACGAGATGGCTGAAAATGCAGGGAAAATTCTGACTAAAAGAACTAGACAAAAGGAAGTATTTAATACAATAGATTCAATTCAAGACGAAACAGGACAGATACATAATAATCCTGATTCGATTCTTGAAGTTTTTCAGCAATTTTATCGAAAATTGTATCAATATAATGATGACTGTTACTCGTCACAACAATATATGAACTTTGCCAGAGCTAATGCTCTACCATCTCTCTCTAATGACCAAAAAATAGCTCTAGAAACAATAATTACCTGGGAAGAAATTGAAAATGCATTAACATCGTTAGCAATAGGAAAAGCAACGGGACCTGATGGTATCCCATTGGAATTTTATAATGTCTTTAGGAATATCATAAAACAAGACATACTTATTACTTTTCATGAGGCACAGAGAGGTTTTCCACCGGAGTCCTGGGCCCAATCACTAATAACGACATTTCTTAAAAAAGATAAAGATCCATTAAACCCCGCGTCATACAGACCAATATCATTGATAAATACCGATAGCAAGATACAAACTCAAAAATACTAGCTACACGATTGTCAAAAATAATAGCAATAATCGTATCCTGATGGCAACATGAGTTTATCCCAAATAGGGATACAGCAGATCATGTACAAAGAGTTATTGCTATCATGGACTGGGTTGAGGGTACCAAAACATCAATTGGGATCACCCTATGGGATGCCGAAAAAGCATTCGATAGGGTGGCATGGCCCTATCTTTGGGAGTTGCTAACTATAAAGGGCTTTGGTCCAAGGATTGTAACTGCTTTTAAAGCATTGTATAAAAATCCAACCTCAGCGGTAAAAATTGGGGCTACGAGATCAGCCTCATTCCCTATTCAACGTGGAACACGACAAGGATGCCCATCCTCCCCTCTCCTTTTTCCTATTTATATTGATATTCTCCTCAATCAATTAAATCAAGATGAGCACATTGTTCCGGTGGAAGTAGGCGGTATCAACTATAGAGCCCTTGCCTATGTAGATGATCTAGTAGTACTCACCAGTGATATTGAAAGGGCATTCCCCAGAATCGAAGAACTAGCAGCAAATTTTGGTTCCTTTTCAGGATACAAATTGAATTTATCTAAAACACAAATAATTTATGTGGGTCAAAATCATCCGCTTCTTAATAATATAGTCTCTGAAGCAACATATCTGGGGATTAAATTAACTACTCCTATATCAAAGATTCCTAATCTTAATTTTGTCCCGATCCGGAGGAAGGCCAACTCAACCTTGGAAAGAATAGATCATCTGCATTTATCATTACATGGCAGGAACAATGTGCAAAAAAATGTTGATCCTTCCAAAATGCATATATTTATTCAGAACAGTTCCATTGGAATTCCCGCTTGAATATTTTAAGCAACTTGATAGAATGACAGGAAGATTCCTATGGGGTTATAAAGGCATTAGAAGAGCTTATAAAAAATGATACTACCAAGGGATAGACGTGGATGGGCCGCTCCATACTTCTTATTCTACTATCTGGCTACAGTGCTTCCATTTATATCTCCTTTAATTGTGGGCAAAAATCTCCCATATTATATGCACATTCCCCATCGATTTATGAATTAGTTCTAGGTATGAAAATGAACTGGTTGCCTTGAAAAATATACAAAATAAGCTAAAACTTAGCCTTAAGTCAAAAAGATAAAATCATGAACTAATGCGATCTTAAACATGAAGTACTACAAAATGTATTAAAGTAACACGAATAAAAACAGTTTACATTTATGCATCATAGAATTCCTAAGCATACAATTAAAATTCCAGAAACAAGACTAAGGTTTGATGTCTGTCTTGTTTCTGGGTCTGAGAAATTACCCTATACAAATCAGCAATTCGTGATTAACAAATAAGTCGGGGGACCAAATCTCAACCGTGTTTCTTAAATGCAATGTAGGCCAAATTCCTTCTGATTCAGATGGATGTTATTCAGAGCATCTGTAATGTCTGTTCGGTATATTAAATGAAAGCACTTTAAAGGTTGCGAGGATAAATGGTTCCTGTTGAGGTTAACTCGTGTTCAATCTATAATATAGAGTGATTCGTTCTCTCCAGGTTTTGGGAAGAGATGGGTACTGTATACACAGTTTTTTTAGGAAAAGCGGATCGCGCTTGTGGAGCCTGTTGCTGCTGAAAATTGCAGGTGTTTTAAGGCGGAGTGCTCTGATGGTAAGAAAAACAGCTTCCACAAACGGTAGTTGAATAGCCCCTTCTCCTGCGGATGAATCACGCCATCTCGGGGGTTCTGGAAGAAATGGTAAGACAGACATCAAACCTTAGTCTTGATAAAGGTGGATCATATTTTCGTCAAGAACCACCGAAACGCGTCGACGCCCAACCACTGTACAATTCAAGCCCTTTCCTCCCTTGTTTATATAAAATTTGTGGCTTTACAACAAGGGTGTGATGAAATTATAGCGTTGAATGTACCACTTGTATTTTACAATTTTTTATGTTTTACAAATTTTTGTTTGTCTTTTGTATTGTGCAGGTCACAATAGATTGTATTATTAGTTGGAATTTTAATTGTTATGCTTAGGAATTCTATGATGCATAAATGTAAACTGTTTTTATTCTTGTTACTTTAATACATTTTGTAGTAATTCATGTTTAAGATCGCATTAGTTCATGATTTTATCTTTTTGACTTAAGGCTAAGTTTTAGCTTATTTTGTATATTTTTCAAGGGAACCAGTTCATTTTCAGGTCTAATACCCTACTTCCCTTGATCTACTTAAGGGGTTCCTCTCTCTTCTAATAACATTAGTTCTAGGTATGCAAGCTAATAACCAATTTTTAAGAATAATAGAACCAAGCTACTACAAAAAAACAAAATGTAAGATTATCTCGGCAGCCTATAAAGTATGGAGAATTATAAAAAAATTGGTGGGGATTCCAAAGATTATAAGATATACTCCATTAAACTCTCCACACTGTTTTCCTCCCATATTCAGAGATACGGTGATGAAAAGGTGGAATCATAGTGGTATATACTATCTGAGTGATCTATATTCGGCCAACTCTAACACTATATCTACCTTTTCTGAACTACAACAGAAATTTAGAATCCCTCCTCATGATTACTTTAAATACCTACAGATCTTTAGCTTCTTAAATTTGCTGTCACTTATTGATCGCCAAGGGTTAAAAATGATTCTGACGATAGAGAGTCTGTTTGTTAAAAGAAAAATAGGTTATTTTTTATAATCTTCTTCTAACTTTTCTTCCAGACGATCTTTCCATGATCCAACATAGATGGGAGGAGAAACTGGGTGTAAATGACCTGATGTTAAAAGAATCAATTAAGACTGCTAATACTATTCTAATTACAGGACGATCACAAACTCAACATTATATGGTCATGTTTGATCTCTATCACACACTAGCTAAAATTATGAAATGGGGGCTACTGTTGGTATAACTTGCAATCGATGTACACAGATCGGAGCAGATGCAATACATATGTTTTTTTCCTGTTCCAAATTACATGGTATTATTTCAGAAATCCAACTTTTTATTGAAAAAATCACAGGGAGAACAATAACTTTTACACCAGAACTGATTTTATTTGGACTATCAATAGACACTTCTGAAAGAGAACAACACTTGATTTTTATTATGCTGTCCGAATATCGGGCATGTATTACTCAGGAATGGATTAATTCAGAACCACCATCGTTTTCTATGTGGAGGGCTCATTTATTAGCAAAATTTAATTTCGAATCTGCTATATATGCAACTTAAGAAAGAAAGAAGAAACAATTAGGGATGAAAATTTGGGCTCCGTTACAACAATGGATCCATGAGGAAATGACTTAAATATCCGCTTGCTTTACTTTTTTGGTGTTGTGTTCCTCTTTCTTTTATTGTATTTCTCATCCATGTAAATTGTAATCAAACTAATTTGTATTTGTTTGCAACCTAAAAGCAATAAAAAATAAAAATTAAAAAAAAGAAAGCCAAGATCAGTTCTGAAGCAAGGAGCAAATCACAGCCCGTACCAGTCCATGTCCGTGTGTCTGGCTTGGTGCCTCGGTGCCTTCGCTGCTTCCGTTGCTTTACAATCCAGCGCTCAAAAGACACGCTACACCGCCTTTCAGGAAGCTCTCAAAAACTGCTCGAAATTAATCAGACAGGGCGCCGAGAACACAGAGAACGCAGAGGACGCCGCTGTCTGCTGCTGCTACCGCCATTAACCTCGTGGGGGGAGGAGCGAAGGAACCAGGGGCTCAGGTGCTACGTGGAGGCGTGGAACTCCACCATAGCGGTCATCTCCACCCGCGAGCCAGCTGTCAACCTTTTTTGATAGAGTTTCTATGTCTCCTGAAAAAGTTTCCCTATTGGAACAAACTGAGGGGGTTTTTGAGTCTAAGACCTGATTCTCTGTGTTTATATCTTATTTTTTCCAGTCTCTTTTACAGACTTTAAGGGTTGATCTGGGAGTGGTATGGACAATAGGGGGGGGGGGGCGAAACTGAATTTGGATAAGAAATGGTCCAACCAAAGTAAAGGTAGTGCGGGAGTGCAGTGGATATAGGGATGGTTAGAGAAGATCGGACCAAGAAGATGGCCGGCTCTGTGAGTGGGGGCCGAGTTACAGAGCGTGATATTCATCGCAGCTAGATCAGATATTAAATTGCTGCTCGTAGAGTTATGGGGGTCCTCAAGATGTAGATTTAGGTCACCTAGGATTGAAAACTTTGTAGAGTTCATGAGAAAGGGAGTAGTTAGATTCGGGAAGGATAGAGCCCAGGTATTGGAAGGACCAGGTGGTCGGTAAACTAAAAAGCCTCAGAAGGTGAAATTGGGTTGTAGTGAAAGTTTAAAAAGGGCAGCTTCACAGTTAGGGAAGTGTAGAGGGTCAAATTTGCATTGTAGAGTGTTTTTGAAGATTATTGCTATGCCTCCCCCTGTTTTATTGACTCTATCTTTCCTGACGATAGCATAATTGGGAGGTAAAGCTTCCGCGATGTCAGGACCGGCACTTTCATTGAGCCAGGTCTCCGTGAGGAATAAGGTGTCAGGTTGTTCGTTTATTAGAAGGTCATATATGTCCCTTTTATGTTTGGCTAATGAGCGGCAGTTAAGACTAAGGAAGGTGAAGTTTGTGGTGGACCGGGTAGCCGGTGAGGGGTTAGCCGTCTTCCCTAGCAGAGAAAGTAGGCACGGTTGTGGGGAATCCAATACGAAGTTGCATTTGGGGCATATTCTGGGGCACGTTTTGCCCATTTGGAGCCAAGTACAGCCTTGGGTATCGTGGGGCCGAAGAGCAAGGAGCTGATCAGCAGAAAGGACTATCCGTTCTGCGTGATTTTGGGCAGGGGTCGAGGCCCCTTGCCCCGGACGGGCGTGGATGGGCCCGGACAGGTGCAGACGGGCCTAAAAGTTTATTTTGAAAAAAGCAGGGCAGAGCGAAGATAAAATAGCAGTTTCTGAAAGCAGGCTAGGTTACACTGACCTGATACCGTCCGTATCTCATACCGGGACTGAAACTCTTCGAATGAGTGGAGTACTCCATCCCCAAAGAGGGATCCAAGGGTTGATACGCCTGCTTCTGCCCAATATTTCAACATTCGTCAGCCCCCTCCATGTGGCAGCTCCTCCAGAAATTTCAAGGGAATATCTGGGTAGTAAGGCAATCGCACCCACGCCATATGTAGACTCCGTGCCCAGCGACATTTTTGTTCTCTATGGATTGTTTGAGATATTTCATATAAAAGAAAAAGCTATAAAAATATGGGGAAAAAAAGTTAAATATTCGTCCCTGCTTGGTGCCTCAGTGAGACGGTAAATTCAGCATATATTTCTTTTGTCTGCTCCACTATTATTTCACACTCTCCTACAGATTTTGCATCTTGATGGCATTTGCATCACTGTGGGAAAAATATTGGTTCCAGGCAGTGGCGTAGCTAGAGCTTGTGGCGCCCGGGGCTATCCCTCAGATTGCCGCCCCTGGGTCAGGGGGTTGCTGGGAAAAAAGTACAGCGAGCACTTGAAAGAGGTCCGAGAGACACGTAGTATTGGGGCTAATAGTTACCTTGATCATGCAAGTTACATGCACATACATGACATACATGACACGGTCCAAGGCTACACAGTTGAATACACCGGTGACTGGCCTTACAAAGGAGAACACACAGACTGCATGATCTATGTAGGGAAACCGCATGTGAAATCCATCAGAGAGCTGCGTGAACGTTTACCTGGTAATCACCTCAGTACAATGCAAACCTGCACATACATGACCTCTTCCCTCAATTCCAAAATCATCTCCAACAATTTATCGCCATCAATTAGTGCCCTAGGCGTCTTTGGATGAATAAAGGTAGCTCTCTCTTCCCCCAAACTCTTCGTTCCCTTGAGCGCTTAGTACAAAAAATCTGTTTTCAGATACAACATCCGTATGGAACAAAATTTGGTGTGGTTTCCCTTCTGCCCTGATCAGCAATAGCTGGGATCTGGCAGTTTTCACAGGATTAGAGCCACGGGTCTTTCTGTTTGTAAACATGTCAGGCACCTTCTGCCCAGGGCTTCTCTTTTGAACAGGGCGTGTAGGTACCACTAGTGAAGGGGGAACTTCTGGTGCAATGGAGGGGTTTAGTTTCTCCTCTATGTCTCCCCAATAGGTCATCAAATCTGTTCATCACACAGTTCCCCCTGCTGATTTTCAATCTTTATTTGCCATTGGAGAACAAAAGGTATTATCTGCAGCCTTTCTTTTTGCCCATTATCTGAGTTTAATACTACAGTGCAGGCTCTGTACGAAAGAAAATATGGGTCCAGCAATATACGCTCTCCAAGATTAAAGTGCACCCCTTAATGTAACAATATAACCAAGAAAATAGAGTATGGGAGATAGATAGTAGCAATGCCTTTTAGGCTCTAAGTCAGCGGGTTGGCCCAGCCCAGCCTCCTCCGGGCTCCAATTGGCCTTCCCATGGCCTGGGTTTTACCCGCAGCAGGGAAGCCGGCAGCACTAAATGCACTCATCAGGAGTAGCCCCACCCTCTGGGCAGCATCATGGTACTCATGCCTCCAGCTGCAGGGATATTGGGAGGTATAGGTCCCCCTGGCAAAAGCCACAAATGCACAGGGTCTCAGTCCCCAGCAGTCCTCCAGCGTATCCTGGATATATTGCTATAAAGAGGATAGTACAGTCTTTGGGGTCCTTCTTGTCTGTTGCCCTTCTTTTGAACAGTGTTGTACGTGTTCTGGAAGCACATGGTACTTACTGTGTCAAATTATTGGATACAGAAGGATTGTCCATGCAGTTTTTGGGAACACCGGGAAGTGCTCAGTGAGTGGCCTGTAAATAATAATGGTTAATCTAGGCCTCCTGTTCAATCTTAAACATGGAAATTAATTAAAGTATACCATGGCGGTGTAGGGTGGACCTTTCACAAGCCGGTTGAAGCCTAAAGGTTCTCTTGTTCTTCACCAGGTCAACTTCCTGCTTTTTTTTTAGTAATTCCACCCTCAGCTGAAAGGAAATCCAATCTCCTCCACAGTTTCAGGCCCAATTACGGGAGTTCTAGAGTAAAGTTAATGATTTCATCTAGAAAACAAGTGTTAGACTGTTATACAGTAGCTCACAGATATAACCAAATAACTATAAGCATCTAATGTCCACTCTACCTGCTGGAGCTGTGCTTAGGCAGCCAGTCTGAAATGTTCCTCTGCCATGAATTGTTTGGAAAGTGGCATAAGGGTAACAGATGGTTTGCTCAGAATTTTAGGGACTTTATCGCCTTGTCAGCTAGTACAATATCTGTTTGCAATTTATGCAAGTGGATCTCATTTGTGAGATTGTGTTATATTTAGGCTTTCTTGTTTTCAGTTTCTATTTTTGGTAAATTCTGGTGGGTTTTGTCAGTGTTTTCAAGTGATTTCAATACCTTAAAAAACAGTGGTTATCAATGGCTACACATTTACGTGCCATCAAAAACAACAGAAACAGTGTTTTTCCTGTATTTATGGAACTTTTTGCTTTTATTATTGCTTGTTTTCTGCACTGATAGTACATGGTACATAGACAGTGTACATACAGTGCATATGAGATCCAAATACATTTTTTCAAATCAAACTTATTGTAGTACACCATACAATACTTCTTCAGTGAATATTTGGCCATGCATGCTCCCTCTTTCCTTCCCATGTAAACTTTTATCTGTGAAAAGGCCCTCTTCAACATTGGCACTTGAGACAGGCAAAGCCTAAATAGCCAGTACACAACTCTGGCCACTGACATTGCTATCCATGCCAATACTGGTGCACCTGAAGATTGTGATTCCCTGCAACAGGTTCTGCCACATATGCGTATAACTGGGCCTGTATGCCCTCAGAGTTATTGAAGCTGTTAAAAATGAGGCATCACTTTTGAAACTCCAGAGAAAATTTACCTTTACGGAAGGGATCTATAACTAGTGCAGAGTACCACAGTGAGGCTTCATTGACCTCAAATGCCATGGTTGATAAAGGGCTATTTATCATACATTGTAAAATAAAAGTTCCCGAATTTCTCCTCAACATTTCTTTGCTTCCCAAGTGGCAAGCACTCTAACATGGAACATGCAGCAGTGCCAAAGTCACTAAAAGTGTCGCCCAGCCTACTCTCAAGGACTGAACACTTGGTAGACAATGGCGTTTTCAGACTCTAGTTTTTTAATATGTCCACTACAGCAGTCATGCTTTCCTGTAAAAATCTGAAAAGGCAGTAGAGTGTACTTTTTTCAAATTACTATCAATATATGACCAAAGAGCCTCACATTTCTTGCCTTTGGCATCATCACTCAGCAAAAGTTATGCAAACGGTTGCCACATGTATAATATAGCATTCAGAGCCTCTAGGACTGAGAACCACCAGCTAAGTGACACAGTTGGGATGACTCTTTCTTTGATGCCACACAATGCACAAAATGAGAAAAATTTGCGTTTTAGTTTCCGCGCATAACAAAACAGTGCACCAGAAGGGACTAAAAAGTCAATAGCATTCTTCATTAACTCTGAAGATTGTAAAGATGCTTTCAGCATACCATCTAACAAGTGGCAACAAACTTTTATACTCCAATCTTTGTTGAGCTTGGTAAGAACTTTTTTCAGCAGCATTCCAAGTGACACAGCGTTCCATGTTTTCCAAAAGTCTGGTACCATGTTTTCACCAGTATACCAGATGCTTTGTGACTGCACTCTTTTCACATATACATGTCACTATACCTTGCATTGAATGTTTAAAGTCTGGGGCGTTTGGAAATTTGCCTCCTATCAATTCTATTTTCAAAAGACAAGGGAAACCCAAAAGGAATGCCACTTGGGTCCTTGGGCAGTAGTATATTTTACGGAACAGAGGACCCTAGTATTCAGAAATCAACTAAATGATAGACATATACTAAATAGTATATATGACTACTGTCCAGCCGGACAGAGTTTTTTTTATTTTCAGATATAAGGTTAAATGTGTCAGTATAATATTTATACAAAAGTGGGCACAACCTGTGACCCACAAAGGACAAGACAAGACATATGACAAACCAATTACGTAAAAGCGCACAAAGGCGGTCTGTGCTAATAATCCATTTTACAGACTGGAGTTAAACCATAGCAACCCATTGTTTAACGCAATATGTGAATTGAAATAAAACATATGGTGCAATAAGGTCGACGACGTTTCGATGCAATTACCAGATACATGCATCATCATCAGGACAAAAACTTTTGTGTCAAGTTTGTCTTGAGAGGTTTTACAAGTTCAATACCCCTATGGCAATTTACATAATGTTACAACAACATTTAAACAATACATAAGAAATTTGGGGAGAAACAAAAACAAAAAAGTAGAAAAATAATTATTAGAACTTAACTAGGTAAAATTACATCATACTTAAGCTGTCAGCTAGCTACTTGGTGCTGTGGTGAAGTGGTGAAATCCTTTACACAGATTGTGTGACATGTTGACACATGCTTGTGACCACTCTGTGACGAATTAGTGACTAATTCCGGTAGGACTTCGTTGTGAAGAGGATTTGGTTATGCACATGCAGTTGCAAGACATATTATATACAGAAAGTAGTTCAATAAAAACATGCTTGCGGTCTAACTTAATAAACATCGATTAATGGTCATGTCGCAAAGGGGGGGATTTTTCACTTGCGCCATGTATTTAATTTATCAGCTACTTGATGAAACATGCCAAGGTAGAGTAAGATGATCTGCGGGGCGTTTAGCCATATGCTTGCTCAGTGTAGTAATAAACTGCAGCAGCGGCGATTCGAGGTGAGTATTCTTATTTCATGCGGAACGGCGCAGTGAAAGTGCTTGTGATTAAAATCGAGACCGGGCATAGTGTGTTCAGAATTACCTTAACTTTGCATAATAGCATTCTGGGGGATTTATTTATCAGACTGTCCAAGCGTGTGGAGAATTAATTACAACGCCTTAACCATTGGGAGCAATGAAGAAAAAATTACAATTAGCCTATGGAATATGGACAGGAGTGGGAAGATCATAAGACATCGTGAAACTTACTTAGGTTATGTAGCCATGCTCGCGTTCTTAGTGGTTCAGAAAGCCATGGTTAGTTTCTCAGGGGGAGAAGAGGTATTACAATGCCCATGGATGTGAAGGAATAATCACAGCGCATCACCGTTTGTAACTGTGGGGAGAAATTGCTATATTTAGCCTAGATTAAATGGACCAGGTCAGGAATGGGCATGATTCTGCCAGGAACTTACTGTGAGTAATGGAATCGTGCTCGCGTTCTCGGCGGTTCAAAGATCCATGATAGGGTTATTTTAACTGCATGTGCATAACCAAATCCTCTTCACAACGAAGTCCTACCGGAATTAGTCACTAATTCGTCACAGAGTGGTCACAAGCATGTGTCAACATGTCACACAATCTGTGTAAAGGATTTCACCACTTCACCACAGCACCAAGTAGCTAGCTGACAGCTTAAGTATGATGTAATTTTACCTAGTCAAGTTCTAATAATTATTTTTCTACTTTTTTGTTTTTGTTTCTCCCCAAATTTCTTATGTATTGTTTAAATGTTGTTGTAACATTATGTAAATTGCCATAGGGGTATTGAACTTGTAAAACCTCTCAAGACAAACTTGACACAAAAGTTTTTGTCCTGATGATGATGCATGTATCTGGTAATTGCATCGAAACGTTGTCGACCTTATTGCACCATATGTTTTATTTCAATTCACATATTGCGTTAAACAATGGGTTGCTATGGTTTAACTCCAGTCTGTAAAATGGATTATTAGCACAGACCGCCTTTGTGCGCTTTTACGTAATTGGTTTGTCATATGTCTTGTCTTGTCCTTTGTGGGTCACAGGTTGTGCCCACTTTTGTATAAATGTTATACTGACACATTTAACCTTATATCTGAAAATAAAAAAAACTCTGTCCGGCTGGACAGTAGTCATATATACTATTTAGTATATGACTATCATTTAGTTGATTTCTGAATACTAGGGTCCTCTGTTCCGTAAAATATACTACTGCCCAAGGACCCAAGTGGCATTCCTTTTGGGTTTCCCTTGTCTTTTGAAAATATAGTTACGCGCAATCGCTGGATTGCAAGGGATTGGTATCCCCCTCCCCTTTTTCCAAAAGTGGGTTCTCAACCGTCACCACCCCCTAACCGCCCCTTCACTTGTTTTTACTCACCCATTTTCTGTTCTCTTGACTAGGTATGTCAGACCCCCACCCTCCACTATATAATCTTGATTATATTAATAAAATTCTAGGAGGCCCTTCTCTTCTCTCTGACTCAGGTAACACCCCCACTGCACCCAGCTCCTCCACCAAAGATGAATTAGAAAAGGCAAAGAAAAAAGAGGTCAGATTGATATTAATGATAAAATTACTAACAGATTATCTTAAAGCTAACATAATCCCCATTGGACTTCAAGTCAGGAATATTCCTGGGGTATTTACAGATAATCCGAAATACCTTAACGGATTCAGTTACATTAGTACTACTTGTTCCCGGCACTGGATGGTGCTGGGAATTGATATCGCAACAGAAGAGCTAAAAAAACTGGCTATAGAAATAGCCGATCTTGAAAAACAGATAAATGATGACAATACAAACACTGAAGCAAAGAAACTATTAGAGCAAATTCAAAAAACTGTAGACGATTTCCACAAATTTGAAACAGACAAAAAAACAAATAAAGTTAAAAAAGATATAAAAAGTTTCAGCCAAGAAAGGGCATATCCCTACCTTGTTAAGGATTATTATATAAACCGTTCATATAACGGTCCCCAGAACCAAAGACCGTGGGGTAGATTCAACAGACGTAGAAATTTTGTAGGATTTTCAGACAGTTCTGCAGAAACATCGGGTAATTCTGACTCAGGTGATAGCCCAGGGCCCTCCAACAGGAATTTTTTAGGGAGAGGCCAAGGCCAACAAGAACCCCCGGGGAGAGGCAGAGGCAAACAACCACAGAAATGGCCGAACCCTCCAGGCGAGCGTTTCACCCGTCGGCAACATTACCGATGGTAACTAATTACAATCTATACGAGGAGGCTTCCTCGTCCATAGAGAATGGTACTAATGATACTGCCTTAACAATGCCGAATAACAACAATGTCCTTCCTATCTTTAATCTGACGAAACATATATTATCTAGCAGTGAAATTTCACTTTTAAGTAAAGGTCTTTCATTTGTCCCTACTATTAGACCCAACTTTCTAGACGCCCAGACAGAACTTCTAAGGTTCTTTCGTAAAGTTAGATTGCACAGCTACTTTCTACTGAACCCCTGCCCACAGAAAAATGCGAACACCCCTTTTAAACCTCCATCCAAATTTTCACCTACAAGCAATATGGTGCCATCTGAAATTCTCACTTTTGAGAAATTAGTCCTCAATGACCTCACTAAATTGGAAAATAAAAAATCCTTTATCCCCTACAATATCACTCTCTCAGAGAAGAACGCCATATCTACCTTGAAGACTAACCAAACATTAGTTATAAAACCAGCAGACAAGGGAGGAGGTATTGTGATTCAGGAAATTGACCAATACAAACAGGAAATTCTACGCCAACTTGATAATCGTGAACATTACAGCAAATTACCACGTAATCCCACTGCTGAAATACAGGAATTGATAACTGCTGTTACTGGCGAAGGCCTGGAAGCCGGCTTCCTATCAAAAAAAGAATATGACTTCCTCAACATAAAAGCCCCAAGAATCCCGGTCATATATTGCCTCCCAAAAATTCACAAAAATTCGGAACACCCCCCAGGAAGACCCATAGTCTCTGGTTGCGGTTCAATTTTAGAACCACTAGGACACTACATTGATTATTTTATCAAACCCTTTGTCCCTAATACCTCTTGCTACATCAGAGACACTATGTCAATGATTAATCTCATAGAAGAATATCCATTTGATCCCACATCCAGCACAATGTGTACGCTGGATGTGGAATCACTTTACACTAATATCCCTCAATTTGAGTCACTTCGCGTGATAGAGACAGTTCTTGATACACGCCCTAGGCCCCACAATGTCCCTACCACTTTTATTCTGCAGCTCTTAGAGATATGCCTAACTAAAAATTTCTTTCTGTTTGAGGGACAGTTCTATGAACAAGTCCGCGGAACATCTATGGGGGCTATTTTTGCCCCCAACTTGGCTATTCTTTATATGGACCATATTGAGAATTATGCCATTTTGGACACATCAAACCCCTTCCACAGTGGCATTGCCCTGTGGAAGAGGTATATTGATGACATCTTTATGATCTGGTCAGACTCAGAGACCTCTCTAAATCAATTTACTCACTGGCTTAATAACAATAGTGGAGGACTTAAGTACACCATGTCCACCAGCAAGGTTTCCCTTCCCTTTCTGGATATTGAAATAAAACATTCAGAAGGCAAATTGATTACATCTCTCCACCGTAAACCTACAGAAAGGAATACTCTATTGAACTATAAAAGTCATCATCCCCGTGCTCTTAGAGATTCCTTACCCTACTCACAGTTCCTCCGCATACGGAGGAATTGCTACTACAAACAAGACTATTTTGCGGAAGCAAAAACATTGAGTCAAAAATTGAGACATAGAGGCTATCCACGTAAACTGGTACGTCGGGCATTGAAAAGAGCATGGTATTGTCCAAGAGACACCTTACTAGAGCCTCACCCTAAGACTGCTCATGAGAAAATTACTTGTGTGACTACATTCTCCCCCGCATCTAATGCTATAAAAAAGAGTGTCTTAAAGCACTGGCCAGTTCTAAATGCTGGCATTCTTAACTTGGACCGACCTATGTTTGCGTTCAAAAGAGCCAAAAACATAAAAGACCATTTGGTGTGTGCTGCACTCCCTCAACCTGACACAAGAAATACTTTAAATGACATGTGGAATCTACCCCCTGTGAAAGGCCATGCAAAGTGTGGGCAATGTATTTCGTGTGACACAACTATAGAGGGTAAAATATTCACTTATGGTACAATCAAATATACGAGACATCACTTTACAAACTGCAATTCACAAAATGTGGTGTATGCAATTTTCTGTCCTTGCATGATGATATATATAGGACAGACCAGCCAGAAGATCAATCTGCGTATGGGACAACATAGAAGTCGAATCCGATGCCAAACTGCCAATGCACCACTGGTGGAACATTTTAAAGATAAAGGGCACTCTGAAAACGACTTCACATGGACCGTAATTACACAAGTCAAGGCTCCCCCAAGAGGAGCAGACATTTCGCAAATTCTAAATAAGGAGGAGCTGCATTGGATCCTGAGGACAGACAGTATACAAAAGGGACTCAACAGAGTTGAGGACTGGACCTCTCTGCTCTAACTGAGCCAATAATATTGCCAATATGTTGCTGCTAAAAAATGTCTAATAGTTATGACTTGAGAAGGTCACCGAGCACATTCACTTCACGTTGGTCACTCCATGTTTCACCACTCTAAGAAGGACACCTAATCACTACCCCTCCGTACCCTCATCACCGTTTTTAACCTTGTTCACTAAGGACGGTTTTCATGATACTCCAACTAATGATTCCTACCCGTGTAGAACTATTGTTCATTGATTTTTACCAGTAACATGTTCAGCCCTTAGAACAATGACCACTCTAAGATGGCCGCCAAATCCACAGAACCGCCTAGGCACAGTCTCTTCTTTTATTTTCACACGTCGCCGATTTTAACAGTGTCCAGTAAGGGCGCCTTTTTTGATAATAATGATTATGTCAGTTCCAAATATTAATGTCCATCTACGTAGAACTAGTGTACACTGAGTGTATACACGAACTCTGTTCAGCCCTCCGTGTATAAATGACCACCTTAAGATGGCCGCCAAACCCACAGTACCGCTCAGGAACAGTCCTTTCACTGTTTCTAGTCCAATCCCCTTTTCATAATCACGCATTGCCGCCAGCATGCACGAAGCGATCCCCGCCAGAACCCAGCTGTCCGGCTATCAGGCAATGTCAAAACTGTAAGCCTCGCGCTTTCCCTAACCCTCCAGCGAGTAAGGTAACCCCCTAACCGTTGCATTACCTCTGCTCCCATAGATAACCCTATCATGGAATTCAGAACCGCCGAGAACGCGAGCACGACTCCGTTTTTTTAAAATAACCCTATCATGGATCTTTGAACCGCCGAGAACGCGAGCACGATTCCATTACTCACAGTAAGTTCCTGGCAGAATCATGCCCATTCCTGACCTGGTCCATTTAATCTAGGCTAAATATAGCAATTTCTCCCCACAGTTACAAACGGTGATGCGCTGTGATTATTCCTTCACATCCATGGGCATTGTAATACCTCTTCTCCCCCTGAGAAACTAACCATGGCTTTCTGAACCACTAAGAACGCGAGCATGGCTACATAACCTAAGTAAGTTTCACAATGTCTTATGATCTTCCCACTCCTGTCCATATTCCATAGGCTAATTGTAATTTTTTCTTCATAGCTCCCAATGGTTAAGGCGTTGTAATTAATTCTCCACACGCTTGGACAGTCTGATAAATAAATCCCCCAGAATGCTATTATGCAAAGTTAAGGTAATTCTGAACACACTATGCCCGGTCTCGATTTTAATCACAAGCACTTTCACTGCGCCGTTCCGCATGAAATAAGAATACTCACCTCGAATCGCCGCTGCTGCGGTTTATTACTACACTGAGCAAGCATATGGCTAAACGCCCCGCAGATCATCTTACTCTACCTTGGCATGTTTCATCAAGTAGCTGATAAATTAAATACATGGCGCAAGTGAAAAATCCCCCCCTTTGCGACATGACCATTAATCGATGTTTATTAAGTTAGACCGCAAGCATGTTTTTATTGAACTACTTTCTGTATATAATATGTCTTGCAACTGCATGTGCAGAACCAAATCCTCTTCACAACGAAGTCCTACCGGAATTAGTCACTAATTCGTCACAGAGTGGTCACAAGCATGTGTCAACATGTCACACAATCTGTGTAAAGGATTTCACCACTTCACCACAGCACCAAGTAGCTAGCTGACAGCTTAAGTATGATGTAATTCTACCTAGTCAAGTTCTAATAATTATTTTTCTACTTTTTTGTTTTTGTTTCTCCCCAAATTTCTTATGTATTGTTTAAATGTTGTTGTAACATTATGTAAATTGCCATAGGGGTATTGAACTTGTAAAACCTCTCAAGACAAACTTGACACAAAAGTTTTTGTCCTGATGATGATGCATGTATCTGGTAATTGCATCGAAACGTCGTCGACCTTATTGCACCATATGTTTTATTTCAATTCACATATTGCGTTAAACAATGGGTTGCTATGGTTTAACTCCAGTCTGTAAAATGGATTATTAGCACAGACCGCCTTTGTGCGCTTTTACGTAATTGGTTTGTCATATGTCTTGTCTTGTCCTTTGTGGGTCACAGGTTGTGCCCACTTTTGTAAAAATGTTATACTGACACATTTAACCTTATATCTGAAAATAAAAAAAACTCTGTCCGGCTGGACAGTAGTCATATATACTATTTAGTATATGTCTATCATTTAGTTGATTTCTGAATACTAGGGTCCTCTGTTCCGTAAAATATCCTATCAATTCTGACTCACTAGAAAAAGGGGCCGATGTATCCAGGTTTTTTACGCATTCTCTGAGGGTAAATGTGATGGTACATAGTGGGAAAGATTTTTATGAAACCTGCATTTTTCCTATCAGTAAAAGACTGAAATGTAGCCAAAAAATCAAATATGATTTTGATATTTCCTGATTCTCTACAGTTTATAAAATAAATAAACACCTAAAACATGCTTCTAACCCCTGTCTCTTTAGACCAAAGACCACAAAACTTAAAAAAGGAAGAACAAACAATATTTTAGTGACCTCCCTAAACAACAAAACTCAAGCAGAATAATGTTAGCCCAGTCAATCTTAGATAACAAAGTTACATTGTATTGGCCCCTTCAGGAAGAAATAAAAATGACTCTTTCACTCTCCTTTTCCTATCTTTGAATGGCATTTAGTTTGTGGTTGTATAGGGTTTTTTTCAGTGTTTATATGTTTACACCGGTGAGGGTTATTTCCCCTCCAGTGAGGTTCTATCAGTTATTATAGGTTTAAACCTAAAACTGGACAGCCTAGGTATATTGTTCTCAGCCTCCTTTCTATAAAAAGTAGGGTCTCTCATGTTTGTAGTGATTTTTCTATAACAGAAGGGAAGGCATCCCTTAAGGATAAGACCCCTCACTCACCCGAGGGTGACATGCTTCATCATATGGGGCCTCCTTACCAGTGGGGAAAACCTAGTCACCACTGGGAGCTACTACTTCAGGATTTTAAGGAAGGAGCTCAGAGATGTTTTCTGCAAGGGTAGGATGGTATTCTCATATGTGTAATGATGGGTTGTAGTGAGGAGTTATGCAGCGCTGTGTGAAGGAAGGGTGTGAATTAAAACTGACTAGATAGAATCACCAATTGACTTTATTAATGTGTTCTACCTGACAGGATTAAAAATGTAACAGCACAGTGGTATGGATATAAACCACTGTTAGTGATAGGTCGACATGTTTCAGCCTGTTGATCAATTTTATGTATCAGTGGCTTTCTTCAGGACCAGGTATTTAACAATGCTGCTGCAATAATTGTGTAACTAATAAAAATAATTTTCTAATACACCACCAGTATTGCTGCTCAATTCTTTTTCTTTAGTCAGGCCATACTCTGGGTATCTGTGGAAGAAACACACAGTACAGAGGCGGTTTTTAGAAGAAAGGAGAGAAAAAAAGAAGAATAAAGGGCAGGGCACATCAAATTTTATGTAATATGATCACATGTTGGACTGTACACTGTGCTGTTGTCACTATGTCACAGTAAATCATACTTATGTTAAGATTTATAAGTATATGGGCTTACCCACAAGTGTTGGATAGCCCAGCCTCACCTCTACCTGTCAAGCCGCTCAGGAAGGAGGCCCGCACTGCGGGAAGAAAAAGGCACTGTAGTAAACTTGACTACACTGTCTTCTACCTATTAAAACTAATTTCCCTATTGTAAGAGACATACACTACAGGTCTGAGAGAAAAGTGAAATCTAAAAATACATTCAGGACAGAGAGTGTTCTTGTGCTGGCAATTCTTACTATGGTTATCTATTGAAATTAGCCACCTAGATCTTAGCTCCTTCAAAATCGTCACGTCCATGGAGAATGGAGAAACACACCAAGTATAATAGCGAATGTTTGATTTACCTTATTTGGTGTCCTTGTCAACTCCGCTACGTTGGTATGACCACCAGGAAAGTCAAAATACGTATTCAAGAACATAAGAATACTATAAGATGTGGCAAACGGTCAACTAAACTGACCAACCATTTTCTTGACAAAGGCCATACTGATAATGACTTAAAATGGGTGGTGTTAGAGAAACCTTGGATCCCACCATACATGACGGACCCCACTAAATTACTGTTTCGTAAAGAACAACAGTGGGTATATAAATTGAAAACGGACATCAAAGGTCTAAATGATGAAATACCCTGGACCCTAATCTGATAGAACGACAGCTGTCTGTAACCAATAAAAGATATTATAAGACATCGGGAGTACACGTAGACTAACCTAAACATATGAGGGCTACAGCATTAAGAGAGATGGCCTGCATGAGCATCACTATAACAACTATAGGCTGATAAGTATAGGACCTATACTTAGCATAATCCACTAATATTGCTTAAGAATCGATAATTTCCATATATCTGGTCCTGTAACTTCATACACCCTGGAGATTAATCTGAACCATTAAAGACAACACTAGGTATGGCCCCTCATATAAGACACTCATTGCGAAACCCTCACACCACAGCTCTCCATTGGACGGATCACAGCTGCATTCACTTCAACTACAAAAAGACTACGACCCACAACGAATTCCCCGGAGAAACTGGAATAAAATTACCACTGACCAGCTCTTCACATCGCTTCTCCAAAACCCCCCTGCAAAATCATCGGACCCAAACCAAGCAGCCACCAACCTCACACAATGGATCACCCACAGCGCTGACGAATTAGCACCCTTGAAAAACCATCAAATGAAGCAAGGCAGCAAAAAAGCCCCCTTGTTTAATTATGACCTTAAGAAATCCAAGAAGATCTGTCGCACCCTCGAGAAAGCCTGGCGAAAAAACCCAACCACTGACAACCTGGCCACTTTCAAGAACGCCAACCGCAAACACCACCAATTGATCCGATCCACCAAGAAATCAGCATTCAAGGATCGACTCGACAACAACGCCCACAAAAGCAAAGAACTATTCAACATCGTCAAAGAGTTTACCAACCCCACCGCCGGCACCAACGACATTACTCCATCCCAAGACCTCTGCGACTCTCTGGCCTCGTTCTTCCACAACAAAATCGCTCACATACATAACAGCTTTGGAGACCAGCCCACCCAACCTACCTCCGAACTAAAACCCCCCACCAACAACCTTTACGCCTGGAACCCGATCACCACTGAAAACACCATCCGCCTGATGAACACCATTCACTCAGGATCGCCAACCGACCCATGTCCCTACCACATTTTCAACAAAGCAGACTCCATTATCGCACCCCATCTTCGAGACGTCATCAACTGCTCCCTCAACTCCACCACCTTCCCGGAAAGCTGGAAACACGCCGAACTCAGCGCCCTCTTGAAGAAACCTACAGCAGACCGCACTGAACTTAAGAACTACCGCCCCATTTCGCTCCTCCCATTCCCGGCCAAAGTCATTGAGAAAGCCGTCAACAGTCAACTCGCCGCCTTCCTCGAATCCAACAAATCCCTCGACCCTTCACAGTCCGGCTTCCGAGCAAAACACAGCACTGAGACCGCCCTCATCGCTGTAACAGACGACATTCGAACTCTACTGGACAACGGAGAAACTGCTGCCCTCATCCTACTCGACCTCTCCGCAGCCTTCGACACAGTCTGTCATAACACCCTTATACAATGCCTCAGCAACGTCGGAATACAAAGAAAAGCATTGGACTGGATAATCTCGTTCCTCGCCGGAAGAACCCAGAGAGTCCGCCTCCCCTTTTAGATCAGAGGCCACCGAAGTCATCTGCGGCGTACCCAAAGGATCTTCACTCAGTCCCACCCTCTTCAACGAATACATGAGCCCCCTCGCATCCATTGCGCGCCAACACAACCTCAACATTATCTCCTACGCAGACGACACCCAGCTGATCCTATCCCTCACCAAAGACCCAAACACCGCCAAAACCAACCTACACGAAGGGATGAAAGAAGTAGCCGAGTGGATGAAGGACAGCCGTTTAAAACTTAACTCGGACAAAACGGAAGTCCTCATCTCAGGATCATCCCCCTCCGCCTGGGACGACTCATGGTGGCCACCGCCCCTGGGCAGCGCACCCAAACCGACGTACCACGCACGTAACCTGGGCTTCATGTTGGACTCCTCCCTCTCGATGACCAGACAAGTCAACGCCGTCTCATCATCATGCTTCAACATCCTACGTATGCTCAACAAAATTTTCCGTTGGATCCCCACCGAAACTAGAAAGACGGTCACCCATGCACTGGTCACAAGCCGACTAGACTACGGAAACACCCTTTATGCCGGAACCACATCCAAACTACTGAAAAATCTCCAACGCATCCAAAACGCCTCAGCCAGACTCATCCTAGACATCCCCCGACAAGCTCACATTTCCGGTCACCTGAAAGACCTCCACTGGCTCCCCATCAACAAAAGAATAACGTTCCGCCGCCTCACCCACGCACACAAAGCCCTCTACGACCTAGGACCCGAATACCTCAACCCGCGCCTGTCCTTCTACACCCCCACCCGCCATCTTTGTTCGTCCAATCAAGCCCTTGCCGCAATTCCACGCATCCAAAGATCCACCATGGGAGGAAGATTCTTCTCCTACTTAGCGGCCAAGACCTGGCACTCCCTCCCCACCCACCTCCGCCTCACACAGAACCACCTCCCCTTCAGAAAACAACTAAAAACTTGGATATTTGATAAGTAAAGCTCCCTCCCTCCCTCAAGCGCCTTGAGACCCTCTGGGTGAGTAGTGCACTATACAAATTTAAACTTGACTTGACTTGACTTTAAATATCTTTATTAGTATTTTTGGGATTCTATCATAACTGGTATCATGTTTTTATACAGCATTGTCAATTGTCCAGCACAAAGTTATAGTGCCCATGTGACTTACAATAGTGCAGTTGACAACAGTAATAAACTAATGTTAACACATTGTTCCTGTTTACAGATACATACATTATTTTGGTTACACATAAAGAAGTCCTGATGTGCTATTGTTCGCACATGCTGCCACATCATGGTTGCTGTATCTGATGCAACGCCATACCCACCATAATTGAGACATATCTTTGTCTGGGTCAATACCACAATACCTGATATACAGGCCATTTCATCACAGAACAATAACCTGTCAATCAGACTTGAACAACATTATAAATACAATAGTTTACATTGACAATGTTTGATAAGAAGTCACCTGTGGATACCAATAAGACCTATTTTTCCAATAAACATATATTCAAAACTCAAACTTACAACACTGCTAACTGCCATCTGAACTATGCAAGTCGAGTCACTGTTACATATCTCAGCATAGCTATGTAATATCTACACACCAATGTCTTATGGCTCGCCTAGCCAGGGGCCAAAGAAAAGCATGTGCCTATGTGTAGCTATGAAACCAGCAAAGAAGCACCCCCCTCCCGGCAGCGCTTGGGGTCCTGGTCTTCACTAGTGATGTACCGGGGATTTCCTGGGTATGTGATTGCCTTAATGATAGGGCGCAACAGCGTCTTGTTTTTAGACCCCTAGGTACTATCATGTCTGTTGTAAATCAGCGGGTTGCTCATCTTCATCATTCACCGCAGCACCACCTTGAAGAGCAGTGTCCTCCAGACCCTGACCATCAAGCCATTTCGTCGTCCATTGGAGTTGAGCAGCTAAGTAATACAGTTCCATATTAGGGACAGCCATCCTGCCACGATCAGGGGGAGCGTACAGTTTCCACAGGGCCACCCGAGTTCTCCATTCATTCCATATGAAATCCTAGAACAGCTGTTCTAACTCTCATAAGAGCTTAGATGGAACATAGAGTGGGAGATTTGAAAAATAATACAGCAGCTTAGCAAACACATTTTTTTTCACTAGAGCGATACAGCTCATGACGTTTAGAAGAAGTGTCTTCCAGATTCGCATTTGAGCTCGGAGTGCCGAGATTGCTCTTGTCAAATTACCCTCAAATAGGTCATCAGGCATCCGATTTATAAATATCCCGAGGTATCTAAATGTGGTGGGATACCATGTAAGAAGTGAATCATTTAGGACCACGACTTCCTCCGCTACGGTAGAGCTGAAGGGATAAATCCCAGACTTGTCCAATTAACCCGGAGTCCAGATATTTCCTGAAAGGTTCTGAGTGTCTCTGCAATGGACGTCAGGATTGCGGTAACATCCCGAAGGTATAATAACAGGTCATCTACCGGTGCGGTCTCAAACAGTAGGCCGTTGATACAATAGGCGGACCATGTTTAAAAAGTTATCTCCCAGTTCAAATTTGCCTAAGACTGCCACTAGATAAGGCCACTCCAGAGAGTCAAAGGCTTTCTCCAGGTCAAGAACCAGGCAGCCCGATGTAGGCCATCTATGTGTTGCATAGCGCTATATTCTAGAAAAGAGAGGTGCACCGGGCTGGAACAAAGCCGTTTTGGTCAGGATGTCCCAATGTTTTCACTGCGGGAGAGAGACGCTTAGCCAATATTGTGGCACACATTCTGTAGTCAGTATTGAGGAGTGCTAATGGGTGATAGAAGCCGAGGAGGTCGGGGTTCTTATCGGGCTTAAGGAGGGAAATGTAAGCAAATGCTTTGTAAAATTCAGTAGGGAGACAATCTGGTCCTGGCGATTTCCCGTTAGACAGCGAAAAAATGCTATTGCGGAGTTCCTCTGAGTGGAGAGGATCATTTAGGTTCTCGCATTGGGTGTTTATCGGCTTCGGTAGATCTAGGTCCCCCAGGTAAGACTGCAGCTCTAGGGGAGTGGCCTACAACCATGATTTGTATAAGCTTTGATAATGCATGATGAATGCATCATGGATGTCACGTTGCGTATACTCAACTACCCCGTTTGCTGTCCTCGCCGATGTGATCGGCGCCGATGAGTCATTTTGGCGAATGAGCCATGCAAGTAATTTGCCTGCTTTATCACCCATTTGGTGCGTCCATGCCGAATGAGCTGTATAATTCAGACACTTTAACCGCTCCAACAAGTGCGCGTGTTCCGCCCTGTGTGTATCCAGCTGCCCTCAAGCTCCGTCAGCGGCAGCTTGTTCATTAGTAGCCAGTTGCCTCTCTAATGCGGTAAGTTCCCTCTCCAATTGCGTACGTATGCCTGCTTGCGCCCCCAGACAGTGCCCTCTGACAACCTCCTATAAGGCGTACAACTCCATCAGTGGCGAAATGGCTGTGCCCGCATTTTCATCAAAATATTGTGCCACCATAGTGCCCAGTATATCACGGAAAGATGCGTTTAATAAGACATCCGGCTGAAGGCGCCACACAGGAATCGGTGGCGTCTCGGCTTCCCATCGTAGCTCAATCAGATGTGGGTTGTGATCGGAGTGTTTGCGCCCTAGGTATGAGGTGTCGGATATACATGGGAGGAGGTAATTCGATATCATGAAACAGTTTAAGCACACATGCAATTTGTGGGCCCCAGAATAGTAGGAATATACCCTGTCATCAGTAAAATGCCATTGATCTGCCCAGTGCGTCAAAGCTTTTGCAGCTTCATGGGTGGCTGTTCCCTGCAAGGGAGGAAAGGCGCGATCTAAGGAAACATCCTGCACACAGTTATAGTCCCCGCCTAAAATCTTGGGAGTGTTGTGCCATGTGGAGAGTTTTTGCGATATCTGGTTCAGGTAGGCAGCCTGGTCAGTGTTGGGCGCATATAATGAAGCCAGCACTACTTGCTTACCCTCTAGAACACCCCAACCCTGCCATATCTGCCCTCCCCATCCACCATTGTGTCTGTTACCCGAAATGGAGTACCCGGTCTCACCCATATGAGTGCCTCTCGTGCATAAGCAGAGTAACCAGTCGCATACAGTTGCCCTCTCCATCGTCTGTGAAGTAGAGCGACTTATGAGTGAGCTAGGTGTGTCTCTGAAGGAGTGCAATTTGTATGTGATGTCTCTTTAAATAGGAGTGTGTAAGGTAGCGGCGCTCTGGACTATGGATCCCTCTCATGTTCCACATTCCTGTCCTAACAGGTACCATATCATATATGTGTCAGAGGTACCAGTATCTCCATCCAGCTCAAGGACAGAGGGCCGGTGGTGAATAGAAGAGACCCATGCTTATACACATTATTATATGAGAATTAACTTTACAGCAATCATATCCTCGCTCAATAGTGATGGCATAAAAAACATAAAAACAACTTGCAATGAAGAATACCATAGTAGCAATTCTACAACAGGCAGTTGCCCAAACTATCAATACAATAGCACACAACTAACGTCTGGGGGAGACTATAGCGCACAGCAGTATGGAGGCTTACAGTGACCGAACACAAACAATTAAATAGATCGTCCCTGACAGTTAGGTCCAGTTCTGGCTATTCACAGGTATAGGCAGGGCAGTTATTCTTTTGATATACATAATATTCCCATATAAGGGGGGACCTATAAGGGGAGCTCAACGATGGGTCCAGCCCTGTCACGGATCAACTACACCCCCGTCTACCCAACACTAACAACACAGTGTATTGATAGAAGACATAATTTCTTATACTTGCATGTCCAACAGGGTCTAGTATCAAGTGGCCGATGAAGAAAAGGAAACACAGATTTGCAATCGATGCATTTCTAAGTGATATCATCTGAGGTCTGTGGAGTAACATGCGGTAGTGCACAAGAGTCCTGGGACACAGGGATATTGTCCGACAGATCATCCTCACTGGGGGGCCCTTGCATGTCAGAATCTGCAAGCCCGGCTGTCAAAAGAGGGTTTTTTGGGGGATGAGAGGGTTGAAAAGAGAGTGGGCAAAGGGTGCTTTTCCATGCAAATTTGTGACTCATAAACTGTTAATAAAACAATTGTGAAAGTGAACTTGACATCAATAAAGAGATTTCATGTGATAATGGCGTACAAGTTACTGCGCGATTGTCTGTGCAAATGTAGGGGTGATTGCTGTGGATAGTGGAAATGTGCTATATGTTAAAGGCAGTGTCCTATGCTATTGAACCATCAATTAGTACAATATTTGGGACAATGTGGCCCAAATGCACCAACGAACAGTTGAGTCCTTCGGCGCACTCTAAATTATTTGATATTTAGTCTTGCTTACAAAACAGTTCAAATCGATTTTCATTAGAAATATTTATTATTTCATATTCCTTTTGATCATAATCAATGGTTTAGCTGATTGTATTTCATCAGTTTCATTTGATCATCATATTTCCACATATACCCAATGCATTTCGGGTCTGAGATTGGACCCTTCCTCAGGGGTCTGTGAAAGGGAAATAACAGGAAACTTAGGCTAGCCTGAATATAATATGATATCTGGTATTTACAATGTTCTCAATATATCTCTCTTTTTAATACAGTCATGAATAGGTAAGCAAATATATACGATGTAACCGTGAAACAGTCATTTTTTTATTGCAATAATAAGATGACTAACTGCAAATCATATATAAAAGTAGCAATATTTGAATGCAAGACATTGCTTGCGTCAGGTGTTAGTCAGAAATAAAGTTTAATTGTGAATGAAAAAAACGATCGATGTGTACAATGTGGGTCCTGACTGGTATTGGGGTATTAACTGGTTAGAGTGTCAAACAAGACGGTATTTAAATATTGGTATTGCCTTTCCGATTTCTTGCCCGTTGTGTAAACCGAGCTTAGTACAGTGAGAATATCGGTGTTATCAAGGGAACTTACTTCTGTGGTTCTGCTTACGGTGTTTTCCCGTCATACGGAGATTGTCGATTGAACAACAAATCAGATCGGGTGTTGGAATTAAATGAGTCTCGTAAGTTGGTGAATGGCCGGTCACGTGATCGGGATATATAAGTACTAATCGTTCATTACGATTTAGAGATTTAATATATGTGGTGTATGAGTATAAATACGCATAGGGATTCCTAAAAAAACTCCCGGGTCATTAAAATAAATGGATAGATAAACATCGCAAATTTAGATGTGTGTACCAAAAAGCCGGGACGATAGTTGTAATCATTTGGTAAACGAATATTAATAGTGTGGTAGTAGAATATAACGGGTGTAATTAAAGGTGGAGGTCAGGATACGAAAAATAAAATAAAATAAACGGAAAATAAAAATACCAGTGAACATGATGGCGGCCATGTTGGGTGAGGATCTTGTGTTAGATATATTTTTAAGTTAGTTACATGTAGAGCAGGAACAACAAGTGCATTCTTAATTCGGTGGTTACAAGAAACATGATAATTCTATTTTATCGTTGAGACCATTTGGGTGTAGACTTCACAATTTTTTAATCCAGTAGTATTCAGCTCTTAGTCTTTTTCTATGTGGGTCTAAGTCTTTTTGTGGTTCCATTACTTCCAGTATGGTGAATCTCAATTGCGTTATGTTATGTCCTGCTTCGGACCAATGAGTTGCCACTGTAGATTTCAAATTTTTAAGGCGATTATTGCTTATGTGTTCTGTTATTCTGATTTTTATTTTCCTTTCTGTTTGGCCAACATAAATTTTACCACGAGGGCATTTTATTCCATAAATAACATCCTTAGTATCACATGTGCTAGAGTGTCGTAAAGAGATTTTTTGTCCTGTCATTGGATGGGTAAAAATTGAGCCTTGAATTACGTTATTGCAATGAATACAGTTTTCGCATCTTTGCATTCCTCTATAGTTCTCTAGTTGTTGTTTCTTTTTCTTCTTTGTCAATAGTTCCTTGATGTTTCTAGATCTGTTATATGCAAAGGTGATTTGTTCAGAAAAAAGTGGTTTTAAATCCGGTTCTTGAGTGATTAATGGCCAATATTTATTCATTATTCCTGTGATTTGTTTAGCTTGTGTAGAATGTTTCAAAACACATACTGTAAGTTTCGTATCTGATTTATTTTGAGTTTTGAGCAGTATTTCTCTTTTCATTCTCATTACTTTTGTTTTTGATTCTTCTAGTAGTGCTTTTGGGTATCCAGGTTTTAGATATTTCTGGATTTGAGTGTCAATTGTGGTTGAGACATCTTCTGGATTTGACGTAATTCTCTTTTGTCGAATAAATTGTGATAGTGGTAGGGGT
Organism: Lissotriton vulgaris; assembly: GCF_964263255.1. Lineage (NCBI taxonomy): Eukaryota > Metazoa > Chordata > Amphibia > Caudata > Salamandridae > Lissotriton > Lissotriton vulgaris. The sequence goes on from NW_028254192.1 coordinate 57,559, forward strand.
TTTTTGAGGGAGTAGTGGTGGACCTTACCATTAACTCGCTCAGAAGGCCATTGAATGCGGGAGACTATGAACAACTTTCAATGGGCCGTGTGATTGTCACCGATAGCCTTAATGGTCGAAGTAGTGCACCCCCTTCCCTGCCCTCCACCCCGGCGCCCCCCGCGAGCACCGCATCAGCCTACTTCAGGGCCCATGGTGAGTGGCAGGTGACAGGGGCCACCTGCGGGTGTTGGGGTGTTCCTGTAGCCAGTGCCTGGCAGGAAGCATGATCTACCCTCTCACGGGGGTTACGGGGGCACAGTGTGCCCCACATATGGACAAAGGAGGCTCGTCTGTGACAAACGCGGCCGCCAGGACCCCCGCTCGCTCCCTCCCATCAAAGGCAGCTTTATGTCTGCAATCTGGGAAATGCAGAGAGGAGTTGTTATTGTTCTCCAATACAGACTTCGTCTGGTAGCCCGATGGGTCGTACGTCTGCTGCAAAGAGTCGTGTGCAATGAATCCAGCCAAGTGGGGTCGGTTTACTTCACTATGACAACTCCATCAACGGCACTATATATACCTATCGCTACCCAGCACTGTGAAGACCAGGCCGCACCCTCTCGATGGTCTCAGGCTCCCAGCTGCGGCCGGCATGATGGGAGGGTATGGGGGGGGATTAGGGGAGAGGAGAGGGGGACGCTGGGTGTTCGCGGGTGGGGGATCAAAATAAAAATGTAAAACTTACCTTACTGTCGGGTCCCGCCTGCCAGTCGCGGCCGGTGAACTTGAGGCCCGCGAGTCATGATGTCGCCAGCTGCGGCTTAACATGGATGCCAATCGCAATGCACAATGCAATGCTCTATGTAGGCTGCATGCAGCAGCCTACATAGAGAACAACCATTGGCATAGGCAAAATGTCTCGCCTTTGGGACCTTATAATTGTTTACCCATGCAACAGTTGATGGTGTTGCACCAAGGATATTGTGCTGCATAACTAAATACTTATAAGGTCCCGAAGGCAAGACCTATTGGCTATGCCAATGCTTGTTTAATGTGAACGGGTGATTACCTGCACTGCCGCAATTCATTTAATGGGACAGTACTGGCACTTCTCAGGAGCAAACAGGTACTCTATTTGGTGAGTACCAGTACTTCTGTATTGAAGCACTAAGACATACTGCCTGTCGCATTTTTGGGCTGACTGACTTTTTTGTTTAATAGACTTCTTTTTGGAGAAAACCTAGCAGTATTTGTCGACCCTTCTAATGTAATTACAAAACACCACACAATAACATAACAAAAAAATACACAACAAAAACCTAACAGTGCAAAACACAAATAATAGTCAAAATAGATTGCCTCACAAAAATCGCAGTACAAAATAACCACAACAAAATGCATCACAAATGTTTTTGCAAGCCTCACATGGCCACCATAACAAATATTCTTTAATAAAAAGGTATATCTGTGCCAAGCATTGACTTATATTATCCATCGCCACAATATGTAATAGATCCAGCAGAAATGTTTTGTGATCCGGCTTTAAAGTCAGGGGCAGGCGGGCAACTAGAGCCAAATTTGGGTGGAGGGGGGGCTGAAAAAGATTTCAGGGGGGGCTAATTCTTCCAGCAATAGGCAGAGTGGCTCTGAGAAGTGGTGAAAACACAACAAATGCCTCATTAACAAGTAAAGGGTCTTTAAAAGACCTGTGAGGTACTCGGGTGTGGCTGCAATTCGACAGTCGCCAGCCCGTGAGGCTGTCTCAGCCCGGGCTGACACACACTACGGGGGGAGGGGGCTGATGCCCGGTGAGCCCAATGGGTGTTGTGCGCCTGGGCAGGGGCACAGAACAAGAGCCGACCCTCTTCTCTTAACACAGCTACTTCATCTGGGAAGCTCCCTGAATGGATCAGGCTTTGGGTGCAATGACGTGCGAAACCGCTGGGTGGGTTATAGTCAATTTCTCTAGTCGATTACAGCTTTAATAGGAAGGAAACAAAGGCAGTAACAAGTAACATGTAAGGGAGATCTGGTGCTCCCTAAAACAAACTTTGTGGCAACCTTCCTGCGACCTCGGAGCTCGTTCATTTCTGAATTCACTTACGCAAGTTCCTCTACAACCTTAATGAGCTGCATTCCTCGTAGGAGCTGGTGACTGAACGGACCCAGGGAGCCAAATGCGTAAGTCACAAGGTATCTTATCTTAACGCGCTCGTTTGACACGCAGCACACTAAAGGACTGTCTGCATGAAGGGGGGACGCCTTGCTAAACCTACCTGTGTGCCGTGAGGGGAACGGCCGACGCCCTGGACAATCCAGCCGTGAGGGGAACGGCCAACATCATCATCTTCTTACTGCCGTGAGGGAAACGGCCAGCGCAGTGCAGTGCAGCACTACAACCCCCAGCAGCCCCGGCACCTCGGCGCTCCAGTGACGCTGACGCAGCGCCCGACAGCGCTTATCAGCGCGGAGCACCGAACAGGGAGTGGGGACGCCTTGCTAAACCTACCTGTGTGCCGTGAGGGGAACGGCCAACATCATCATCTTCTTACTGCCGTGAGGGAAACGGCCAGCGCAGTGCAGTGCAGCACTACAACCCCCAGCAGCCCCGGCACCTCGGCGCTCCAGTGACGCTGACGCAGCGCCCGACAGCGCTTATCAGCGCGGAGCACCGAACAGGGAGTGGGGACGCCTTGCTAAACCTACCTGTGTGCCGTGAGGGGAACGGCCGACGCCCTGGACAATCCAGCCGTGAGGGGAACGGCCAACATCATCATCTTCTTACTGCCGTGAGGGAAACGGCCAGCGCAGTGCAGTGCAGCACTACAACCCCCAGCAGCCCCGGCACCTCGGCGCTCCAGTGACGCTGACGCAGCGCCCGACAGCGCTTATCAGCGCGGAACACCTCCCGTCACGCGGGACGCGCGCGGGAGTCGCCGGGCTGAGCCCGGGCAGAGGGCGGGCCGTCTTAGGCCGTCAGCGGCCGGAGGTGGACGGGACGGGTCCAGTCCCCTAACGTTGCCATCACCATAAGGTATTTGGTAGTCCTCTTATTGATTGACTCTGTGTTTGGCCAATCACTCCAAAGACTATTGGATCGGGAGAAAACCTGACTGTCACTATCAGTTATTTGTTGCTGTTGTGTCATAGACTGTGGGACCACGTATATATGATTTCTGGCATCAGGACCTGCTAACTTGTAAATTGATCGCCGCAGTTCTTACACTTCGATTTATGAGGTGATAATAACTATAGTTACTACTTACTCCTCCCTACTGCACAATACAAAACATGTCCACAAGGGGAAGTCGCAGTAGAACTGCAGCTGCCGGGGGTAGTAGTAAAGTTAGTAAAACAGGTCCTATTGACAATTTTATTATCAAGGCCAATGATGCCATAAATCAGGGCATATCACTTTTGGAACGTAGGGTCTCACAAGATCTTGCTCATGCAAGACGCTCTTCTTTGGGACTTATTGCTTCTGCTACCACTCCTATACAGGTTTTAGCTGTTAATAATAGATCTTTACTGAACACATGTGTTGATATTCATACCATCCCCAACGAAGTAAATCTATCCGCTTCCATTCCCCTGATAGACTCCGACACAGACACTAGCTTAGATTTGGAGAAGACCCCTGACCTACATATGACTCCCTCACCTGAAATTATATCAGTAGAGAATGCTAGGGAAGTAAGGGGCAGACGTGAGGGCGCTATTCAAAAAAAATTACACCAAAGCGCACCCTCGTCAAAAGCCCCTAGGGTCAGTAAACACCAAGGGGAAGAAACTAGTATTAACCTCAATTCAAATATAAGCAGGGCTGTGGAAACAGCTAACGATTGTCATGAGTATGAGGCTGGGAAAGGGAAAGAAACGGAACATATGGAAGGGTCGGCAGCAAAAGATGGTAAAATGATCGACCCTACTGAATTAGTGAATGACTATATATTGGCAAAACTGGGTGAACTTCTTGGTATTTATCTATCCCCTATCGAAAGCAGGCTCACCCGGATAGAAAAGCATCTAGCAGAATTAACTAGGCCAATTAAGAGCTTAGCTAAAGTAACCGTTGCAAATGATACAAGTCAACCTACTCCTAATAAAGCAGTAGGTCCTGATTCGAATGTCTCTCAGGTATTATCTATAAACACAGTTAACCTATCCAAACCTGCCCTGGTACCACTGAAGGGGATAAGTGTCAGTCAACCAACAGCGAGATGTAACAAGGCAGCCCCTGTAATAAGGAAGGATAATATCACAAAACATGTAAATGCCCCTACAGTGGGCCAGCCCCCTAACTCTGGAGGTGGTTCCATCCAGGACCAACCACCACAAAAAACATCTAGACATACTCCTTCCCGCATTAATTTACCACCAGAATGCGGGGCTTATGTCCTTGTTCTAGTTAATGTATCCAAATTAAGGAAGGACCAAGAAGAAACTCCCATATCTCTTAAAAACAAAACCCTACATTGGTTAATTTCAAATTGCAATTTCCCAATACAAGGTGCAAGAGAAATTATTAATACTCAGCGGGTGGGCTGGATAGGCCCACTCAGGAAAAAGTTTGAGGGTGACTGTGTTATAATCAATTTTAAAAACCCACAGTGGGCAGAGAAAACACTAGCAAGCGCCCCATCACCCTCAAACTGGGAATTCAACACTACACTCCTTCCTTTAGGGTACTTTTACAGACATTTGATACCCCAGAACCAAGTCATGGAGAGCAATCCCATTACCACCTTTCAAGATTTGAATTTTGGTGCAAGATTCAAATCGCCGCTCTTCTTACAAAATCAGGACTTTGGTCCATTGAATGGCCATAACAATTGGCAGAACCAAATGCCAAACCAGATGCCAATGTTAGTATCCCCCAGTTACCCTCCGCACCATTTTCAATTCCCAAACATGCAGCAAGTTAACTATTGTAGAGATAGATCCTATCCTGCCTCTGACCTTCATCCATTCCAACCATCACGCGAAGCGAGGTCAACATTTAACATCCCTACTTATAATCGTTTTGATTATTTTTCCAACCTAGATGAGCAGGACTGACTGAATATAATGCCAACAAAAGATACCGATAGCCTAACTACAGTTAATATACTAGAGGTTCCGGTTGTACATGCTCAGGCTATGGTTGATACTGAAGAAATACTGGAACTAATAACTGTTGACGACAATCAACCTGCAGTTGTTAATATCATTTCTGAAAAAGCAGGGAGTAGTTGTACTAGGGTTAGGCCAGGTAATCATCGAAACACTCATGGGCTAACAATTTTAAGTTGGAATGTCGCAGGATTAGAATCTAAACTATCGGACCCTGCATGGATTAAGACAATTAATGATGCGGACGTTCTTATGTTTCAGGAAACATGGGCTGTTGGTAATCTGTATATTGAGGGCTATCACTGCTTTAGTTTAACGTCGCCAAAACCATGTTTTGGCCGAGCGGTGGGTGGCCTTTTCATCGGGATCAAGATTCTTGCAGGTGGCATAATTGAAAACCTGCAACACGATGGTCCGGCAAATCCCAACATCCAGATTCTTGAGTATAAGTTGAAGTCAAAGACCACAATTTATTTAATAAATTTTTATAATAATGACTTTTATAACGTACCGAACAAGAACTTTTTGGCATTATCTAAAGTTTTAAGAAACCTGGAATGTTCCCTTGCAGTAGACAAAAAGTCATGTATATTAATAGGGGGTGATTTCAACGCAAAATTAGCAGTGAATGCTGGATTTGTTAATCAAACTTATTTTGACCCGGCAGAGCGCAGGGGTTTTGAACTATCCAAACTACTTACTGAATTTGATTTAGATGATGCTTTGAGTGTAGGACATAAACATGATTCCCATCATGCTCCTACATATATTGGTGGGAACAGTAGTTCGACTATTGATTATGTTTTTATGTCACCACTGCTAATAGATTGTATAGTGGAAACTTCTGTTTTACAAACACCCCTTAGCGATCACAACCCACTGGTTGTAATTTTGGATCTTGCTCCAAGTCCGATTTTTGAAAATTTAAATGGTGCAAGGGACATTACCCCATCAATTGATGGCCTGCGGTTAAAATGGAGGGGAGTGAATTGTGAGGCTATTTTAACAAATGTACAATTGCTATATCCACAGTTGATTGACTCTTGTAAAGTTTTAAGCAATAACTATGATCAACTAATTGCTGATTTTGAAACCTTGTGCTCAGTCATCAAAACCCTTTTGTCTGTTCCACTACCCACAGAAGGTAAAGAGCCAAGGTGGTTCGATTCGGCATGTTCCCTGGCAAATAGAGAATTAAGAAAGGCTCTCTCTATGAAACCTAGGTGCAAAACAACCGTTCAGTTAGCTAGGAAACAGTACAAAGCTAAAATATCAGAACGGAAGGCCAATTTACTTTCCGATCAATGGGACTCTTTGGTAATCAGCGCAAACTTGGGTGGTAGCGGCCCGTTCTGGTCAGCTGTTAGAAAAACAAGGGAAATGGGAAAGAAACTTACACAAATCAGTTGTAATATAACAAGTGCTGCATGGGAGACCCATTTTTCTAACATCTATGCAGCCCCTAAAGAGGAATATTCTCCATCTATTCCTGACCAAATAGGTGGTTTATCAATTTTAGAGCATGAAGTTAGAACAGCTATAAAAGAGAGCCTGGGAAATAAAGCACCCGGACCAGATGGTCTCCCTATTGACATCATTAAATATGATGTTGATTTGTGGACACCCATATTCCTTAATGTTTTTAATAGTTTACCAGTAACAGCCATGCCAACTACTTGGGCGACCAGTATTATTGTCCCTATCTATAAAAAGGGAGATAGGTCTGATCCAGCGAACTATCGCCCTATCTCCCTTTTGGACAATACTTTGAAAGTATTGGGTCGTATAATCTTTCATAGAATACTGGACTGGGCGAATGACACTGACTTTTTAGATCCATGTCAGATGGGGTTTCGTAGTGGGGTAGGAACAGTGGAGCAATGCCTAAACTTAAAATTGATAATTGACAAATATAGTGTTGCCCGCTCCTCCCCCACTTACCTTGCATTTATGGACCTCTCGTCCGCCTTTGATCTTGTTAATAGATCAAAGCTTTGGTCCATTCTCTCAACTAATGGTCTTGATGACACTCTGGTAAATTTCTTAGCCTATCTCCATACGGACCTGAGAGCACGGGTACGTATCGGGATGGGCGGAGAGGTATCAGGAGCCATTGAGATAGGAAGGGGGGTGAGACAGGGGTGCGTTTTAGCACCCCTGTTGTTCATCATTTATATTAATGGCTTATCCACCTGTCTGAAAAAAGTTACCACAGATGTCCCATTTATTTTAGGGAAACCACTTCCAGTGCTTTTATATGCAGACGATGCGGTGCTAATGGCCCGCACTCCAAATGCCCTTCGTCTGCTTGTACATAGTTTTGTTAAGTTCATGGAGGATCTGGATCTAAAGGTTAATTTTAAAAAATCTTTTATCATGTCCTGTGGCCCTGGCAAAAAGAAACTTAATACCATACAGTTAGGCACAGATAAATTGATATCTGTCCCTAAATTCCCATATTTAGGGCTGGTTTTCGCTGCGAACGGCTCGTGGAGTGGGCATATGGCCCACGCCACGAGCAAGTTCTCGAAAGCCAACAACTCAGTTTTAAGTCTCCCTCGCCCAAAGAAATTAGGTGCCACTAGGGCTATTTTAAAGATTTTTAAATTACAGTGCGCACCTGTTGCCACGTATGGAGCAGAGGTATGGGGATCAAGTAACAGTCCATGCATTCAAAGTGAGGAGAATCGCTTTTGCAGGAAAGTGTTGGGTGTACCAATCTCCTCATCAACCTTTATCTGTCATAGTGAATTAAACACTCCATATATTAGTGATTTTATCAGAGCAAGACCGGCACTCTTCTGGATCAGAATCTGGCAGAATGAAGCTGCTGCTCTTACTCAGAATATTATAAAGGACTGTTTAAATAGCGACCATGGAATGAGAATACCATGGCTGTCTGAAGTTTTAAAATCCTTGAATGAAGTTGGTAGAGGAACTTTGTTTAATGATCCCACAACTATAGAATTGCAGGACAAAATTCAGGTTAAGAATGCGCTATATGCACTTTACAATAATGAAAGGCTCAGAAGCGAATCACAAAAATCAACTGTAACGAAATATATAGGCAATGGATTGTGTGGACCGACCTTACCGCCCTATCTCTCGCTGCCTATGACTAGCTGGGAGAGATCATTGTTGTTTCGTTTAAGGGCAGGAACAGTAAAATTTATGTTGTCATTTCCACTAGGACATTGTCACAGTGTTGATTCTACCTTATGTCCCTGTGATGGCCTGAGCATTCAGGATGATTTGCACTTTTTATTTTTCTGTAAATTTTATTCTGTGTATATCAAATGGTTTTTAACTCCGTATTTTAAAAAATCCAGACCACTGACACTCCAAGACTCATATAACATGTTAATTGCCTTGGATAGTGATGAACTTACTTTTCGTGTCAGCTCTTTTTTAAGACTGGCCATACGAGCACGTAAAATGATGGAAAACCCATGAGTATGATAAATCAGCTTTGTTAGTATTATCATGGAAATTAGCATATTGTTTTTAAAAATATATATATTGTATTGTCACTGCATAAAAAGCTATGTCATATGTACATTGAATTTTTTTAATTACTATTTGTATGTTTAATTACTTTATGGTTGTTGATGAATTATGTTCGGTACTTTTATGGATTTTAAGGAATTCGAATAAAGGTCTTTTGAACTTGAAGTGCATGTGCCTGTTGTGCAGTTACAAAACCAGACTCTTGCCCTTGAGGGGTCGATTCATACATCAGACATACTACAAGGAAGCCAGATCCGTTCCGAGCAAATAACCTGAAGGCGCCAAGCCCGTGAAGTTAATCGGACCAGCATGAATCCTGTCACAATTTGGCTACGATTTGTTCAGGATCACACAAGATATGCAACCATTTTGTAAGATTTTGTGAGTCAGGGATTATAAATGTGTTCCTTGGGTAGAATGATGTGGAGAGAAAAAAAAAATGACATCTAGCCCATTACAAGAGAGAAAGAAAACAGGGCCTTGCCAGAGACCCCTGACCCTCAGACAAATGAGTGAGGGTCAAAAACAATAGTAAAACAGATGGCCCCTGCGCGCGCCGCTGCTTCCAAACACCCGAGCCAGCTAGAAAGTGAAATAGACCGCATGCAGGAAAATGTAAACAAGCGCGCGTGTGAAAGCTCATTAGAAAAAACAGATAGCCCATGCACGCGCCGCTGCTCGCTCCCGCAAGGTGGATGCCGCCACATGCACAAGTGTGTGCAAAAGTGCTGACCAATTTCTAAAGGTCATCTCCTAGAGAAGCGCATGCGCGCTGCCTAGGCGTGACCTAAAAAGGGAGAGTGGGTGGTCTTGCTTGAGGGCAGGGGGGAGTGGCTTACACACTGTTGTGGGTACTGACTGTTTGGTCTGCTCTAGGGCTGACCAAACAGTCAGCACCCACTACAGTGGGCAAGCCATTCCCCCCCCTGCCCTCGAGCAGGACCGCCCACCTTCCTGCCCCAACCAGGCACATCTGCTTTCTCGCAGAGCGAGAAGCAGAAACATAAAATGGTAGTTTTTACCATTTTGTTTCTGCCTCTCGCACTGCGAGAAAGCAGTGGGGCGACGCCCAAATGCCTCCATGGAGGAGCCGCCACTGTCCAGATAGCCCAGCACAAAGAGGGGCTGCTACAAACTGCACTGTTAAAGCATTCCTATTTTTAGGTTAAGCCTGAGCCAGTGCACAAGTGCTGCTCTGGCGATCTGTTGTAGGTAGAGTACAGAGGAGAAGCCCACCCATATTTTTCATTGGCTTGTGTCTTTGTCCTTCGTAAATGCGGTCTGCTGATTCCTTAATAGGCTTGTTAGTCCCTCCTTAATACGGCCATGTCGTGATTTATATCCTCCCATGGCTACTGGTCCCTTTACTAGGTTGTTACACGGTATGTGTAACTTTTCTTTATTGAGGCAGGACAATGCCGTTCGCTAGTTTGCAATGCCAAAGGTCTCGCATTCAAATGCGAAACCTATGGCGTTGCAAATATTTTTTTACTTAAGCAGCACGGCCGCCTCAGATGGGATAATGGTGGACGTCCTTTTCTTTTGTTCATTATTTTTATTGTTAGCCATGCCCATTTTCACTTTCATAATAGAATGCACACCACGCTAAATATGTAAAGTGGTGGCCGCACATTTGTTTTTCTATGCACAAATCGCCAAACACAACTTTACAAAGATTGATTTCATATTTTGTAACAGCGAGGCATACCGCGCTTTAACTTTCTTTGTATCGGACGAGCTCTATGCCTTCCAGCACTGCTGAGTTCCCGGACTCACATGACACCCCATGACCCCGCCCCACAGCTCGGCAGCAGAAGCCAGAAGCAGTGGTGCCACAGTCAGGTATGAGGCCTGGTGCTTTAGTTCAAGTTGTATAAGGGTGCTTTATTCCAAGTCGTCTGGGGTTGTAAACCCGAAATGGTCTTTATTGGTTGATAGTTGAATTAGAACGAGACATGCTCAGGCTCGCCGTTGAAAATCACTTAAAAGGGGGGGGGGCGTGCCTAGGCGCCAGCGAAGATGGCTGCTTGATCGAGAGCTCCGCCGGAGCCAAACCCTAAACCCTCCAAAATCTGGCCAAAATCCGACTTTGCACACCTGGGACTGCAAATGCCCAATACATCTAGCGGCACCAGGGACCGCAACTTGGAAGTCACTACTCACCCCCTACGCTGAGATAAAACGACGGCATCATGTGGCGCCGTTGCTGCCACGGAGGCGGTGAGCCAAATACCCGGCTGTGATATCGACGCAAGGTCCCGGCTTTGAGGCCTGTGCGAGTGACGGGGAGTGAGCGTCGGAGCCGCGATCGGAGCTCCTGCCGACCCGCTGAGACCGTGGTACGGGGTCGGCTGTTGCACAGCAGCAATAGGAGGAGCAATCAAGGGCGACGTGCTCTGTGGCGGCACTGGGACCCACGACGGCCCATCGGGCGAAATGGCTGAAGGTCTTCGGAGGCAGCCATAACGGCCTTTGATGGAGACACCAGACCCTCCTCTAACCATTGGCTAGATAGCGTGCCTTGGGGGACACACGTGTGAGGTGGGAGAGACCGGCTATTGCACCGTCCACCGGCCGAGGGGGGCTCCACGACGGGACTGTCTGCGGGGAGGCGGCACTGGCTTACACACAGGAGGCGCCATCAGTGAATGCAGGGCTGGGTAGATGCTGTTCCCGAGCCACGTGGTGGGCACTCCGGGAGCGTCACCGTACTGTAGCAGAGAGGTACCTCGGCGGCGCTCGACCCCTACAGCTGAGAGGTGCGTTCGGCCTCTACCGGAGAAGGTTACCGGGGTGGCGGCAATACCGGAGGAGCCAACCGACCGCACGGAGACGATACCCAGGTGCGAAGGCGGCTGGTGGGGTGTGTGGCCCAGGGGCCACAGGGGAGCCGGGAGACCAGCGCGGAGGTAGGTGCTGGGACCTAACAGAAGGCGAACTGGTAGACTGAAAAGTGGCCCGGCTGGAGAAAGAAACACACCTGGGAGCAGGGAAAAGGGCCCTGTGAACTGCCAGCGAGATACAGGAAGATTGGTGCCTGCGTAGTGGTGGGGCTGAAGAGGAGTGGGGACCAGAGGCCGCCAGCGGAGGTGAGAAGTCCTGGAGGCTGCCCCCATACTCAATCGCTGATTCCTGGGTGACAATGCAGTGGGGCTGAAGCGAGGCCTTGCAGGTTGCAGGTAGGGAGCGTAGGTCTACAAGATGAAACCGAAGGGAACAGCGACTGCACAGACTAATAAATTGGACAAGTATGCGATCCCATTGGGGACCCCCAGACCGGGGTAGCAACGGAAGACTACTCCACTCCTACTGAACCATCCCTAGCTTCTATTATGACAGCGATCCAGACCTTGGGGACTACCCTGGAGACAAAGATCGACAAGATGTCGATTGAGGTTAATCTTCTTCGAACAAACCTCAGCAAAATGTTGGAAAAGGCTAAGGCAAACGAGATGCACATACGGGAACTCCAGGCCTCCTCAAAGAAACTCTTACAACGCTTTGACGACCTCGTGCATCAGCACCGCCAAGTGGCCCTGAAGCTGGAGGATCAGGAAGGGAGGGCCCGCCGGAACAACATCAGCATGGTGGGCGTTCCAGAGGATCGGAAGGGCCAAGAATGGACCTGTTTCTTGAAGACCTGATCCTCAATCATCTAAAGCCAAAGCGCCTCTCCAACTTCTTCACCATCGAACGGGCGCATCGTGCGCCAATTCCTAAGCCCAAGCCAGGAGCGCCACCGAGGACAATCATTGCGAAAAACCTGAACTACAGGGACAGAGACGCTATTCTCCAGGCTGCCAGACAGATGGGCGACCTACAATACGAAAATGCGACGTTCAGGTTCTTTCCAGGCTTCACGCTTAAAGTACAACGTGAAAGGCGCTCCTTTGATGGAGTGAAAGTGGCACTAGGGAACAAAGGAATCAAATACATGGTGTTTTTTCCGGCCAAACTCAAAGTTATTGCAGGGGGCAAATCTCTGTTCTGCACTGTGTCATCGGAAGTCCAAGATTGGCTGACAGAGGGTCATCATGGTCTTCTACTTCTGCAGCAGGTGGCGATTGGTGAGACAACGAGGCCGCTTCACCGGGTTCTCTGGATGGTAGATCGGATGTGGACAGAGCGAGTCTGCTAGCCCAAAATGGGGGACTCTCAGAGACGCTAGTGGACAATAGCGGAGGAGGGACTGCCAACATTGACCCATATGAGCTATAATGTAATGTATATTCTCTGTTCATGATGTTGGGGTTACTATCTCCTGGGGGGGGTATTTTTTGTGTGGGGGAAAGTCTATTTGGACCCCATGGACAGAAGACCTGGGCTAGAGCCGAGATGTGACTTTAACTACCTCCCCCTTATGAACGGGCGGCTCTAGACTGTCTCAGACATGGAAGGAGCATCACTTTGCCTAAAGGGGGAACAAATTTCACATGGCATTGATCTAAATATGAAGAAGTGCATGCATGCTTAGCGAGGTTTGTGTTTGTGGGGAGGGCGCTTAGCGGCTGGAGCTGGGGCCGGCGCACTTTCCCTTTTAAGTAGGTTCTTCAGGAGGGGGAGGTTTCCTCACTCCTGGGTTGGGTTGGGCGAAAGGCGCTCTGCTAGTTGGGGATGTGGGTAGTTCAAAACCTACGTGGTAGGGTAGCAGGGAGGGGGGTAGGGTGGATATCAGATTCAGGGTTGTGGATTGAGGTTGAGCACGGTCGGGGGAGGGGCGGGAGTTTGAAATGGTCACATAGGGATTGTTCAGTTGTGCTAGCAAGAAGTATCAGGAATCACAGGAAGACTGCTACAGTAATAAGCGCTGATGGCTATGAAGTGGGATGAAAGCCTTAAGGTGCTTAGCTGGAATGTCAATGGGTTAGGGGACAAGTTTAAAAGAAGTATAGTGCTTCAATTTGTTAAACGACACCTCCCGGATGTGGTCCTGCTGCAAGAAACCCACCTGGTGGGGAACACTTGTCATGCATTAAACAGATGAGGATACTCACTGGTACTCCATTCCGGCTGTACTTCAGGGTCACTTGGGTTGGGGATCCTGCTGCTCCGTAACTTTCCACTTGTCATTGACCACACAGACACCGATCCTCTGGGACGATTTGCTGCTATCTCTGAGAAATGGGAGGGCCGCAGGCTTAACCTGGTGACGGGCTATATCCCGCCGGGTCTCCAAACTCAGTTGTATCTAGATTTGGACAGGCTTCTCCTTTCCCTTCCAGAGGGGCAACTCCTAATGGGTGGGGACTTTAATGCTGTGGTATCGGGTGATTTAGATAGGCACCCACCTAGGGACATAATGGCGGGACACATGTGGCTCTCCAATCTCCTTGAAGCGTTCGGATTACTTGATCTCTGGCGTCTTCGACAATACACTTTCTTCTCAGGCCCACACCACACGTTCTCACGCATAGATTGCATTTTAGCGCAGATGCAGCAGGACACTACAAGTCGCGATGTCACACACCTTGGGAGAGGTATCTCGGACCATTCCCCACTATAGGCCCATCTTACAATTGGGGATCGAAGGGTGGGATGTGTTGCGCCGATTAATGCCTGGTATCTTCGTAACAAGGAAACAAAAAAGTTACTTATTCTCTCAATTGACAGGTACGTTGGGGAAAATGTCAGGACTATAGATTCCTCGGTAGTCCTCTGGGAAGCGTTTAAGACGGTGCTGAGGAGAGAAGCCCTCTCCGTAATTGCTGGACGCCGTAAGGAGCGAGAGGCGCAGATGGTAACCATGGAAGGCGATCTTCTCGCTCTAGAAAACACAGCACAGAGCGACTAGAGCCCAGAAATCCTGCATTAAATGCAACTTAAAGCAGCAGAATACAAGGTGTTGGCTACTGACGCAGCTAAGACCCTAGCAAGAGATAGGGAGGGCCGGCTCTATGATCAAGGGGCTAAAGCGGGCACGATAATAGTCTGGCTGGACAAAAAGAAGCAGGCGCAGAGGGTGGTAGCTGATCTTAGGGCTGATTCGGGGACCATCACTACGGAACCCCGGGAGATTGTCAGGGAGTTCGCAGGACACTTCCAAAAAGTGTACAGCAGGGGGTCTGATTGTTCGGATGAAGATTCATCTGCCCTACTGGCTGACATTATGCTGCCTACCTCTCAGATTACGAACGAGAGACTCTGGAGGCATCACTTACTACGGGGGAACTGACCAGGGCCATCCATGACCATCCAACCTCGAAAGGCCCTCGGGCCCAATGGTCTTCCTATTGAGCTCTCAAGCTAAAGCCTGACAGCCTGAGTCAGCACCTAAAACAAATTTTTGAGGAAAGTAGGGAGCAAGGTATACTGCCGAGGGACCACAGTATAGCTACAAATGTGGCCATTCCTAAGGAAGGGAAACCAAGAGAATTAAGTGCCTCCTACAGATCAATATCACTATTGAATGCTGAGCCAAAAATCTTGGCGAAAGTACTTGCCAAGAGGCTCAAGCCGGTTCTCAATACGCTGGTCCACCCGGACCAGTCAGGCTTTATGCCCCACCGTAACACGGCACTTAACCTTCGCTGTCTCCACAGAGTATTGGGACGCTGCCACACGATTCAAGAGGATGCAGTGGTGGTATCATTGGACGCCGCAATGGCATTCAACACGCTTGAATGGCCCTACTTGATGGCAGTTCTTCCGAAATTGGGTTTTGGTCCGACCGTTATTATTTGGGTGCGCCTCCTCTATACTGAACCTCTGGCCCAGGTGGTAGTCAACAAAAATAATTCGGAGGTTTTTACCATAGAAAGAGGGACGCAACAGGGGTGTCTCCTTTCACCTTTGCTTTTTGCCCTCTCTCTGGAACCACTGGCTGCCTGGATATGACAAGATCCCTCCCTGAAAGGGCTTCGATGGGCTGACGGGTGGAAGGACAGGATTTCGCTTTATGCGGATAACATCCTTCTGTACCGCACAAACCCTTGTGAGTCCCTCACAGTAGCCTTAGATATTTTTACCAGCTTCGGGAAGAATTCAGGATATAGTATTAGCTGGGGAAAGTCACTCCTTTATGTCCTTCATAGAGCCCCCCACAAATCCCGCGCAACTGCCCAATTAAGGTGGCCACAGATGGGTTCATGTACCTGGGAATCTTTATCTCCAAGGAGAAAGCCAATAGATAGGAGAAGAATCTCCTACCGCCTTTGTAACGGCTTAAGAGAGACACCACTACTTGGAAGAAACTCCCGCTGTCCCTA
Source organism: Lissotriton vulgaris (assembly GCF_964263255.1). Lineage (NCBI taxonomy): Eukaryota > Metazoa > Chordata > Amphibia > Caudata > Salamandridae > Lissotriton > Lissotriton vulgaris. The sequence goes on from NW_028254192.1 coordinate 73,365, forward strand.
CTGGGACGGGCAGCGCTCTTTAAAATGATGGCGCTGCCATGTTTTCTATACGCCCTCCAAAACAACCCAGACTTAGTTCCGCAAAAATACTTTGCCCCCATTGAAGCCACACAAAGAGATCTTCTGTGGACCGGGATGCCCTAATTACCCTACAGAAACTCACATTAGGATGGTATGATGGGGGTATAGCACATCCTGACATCCGGAAATATTACTGGGCGGCGCATCTCTCTGCCATAAATCAGGGCACTTACTGTGACAGGAATGACCCCGGATATGGGATGGACAGGTGGCTCCTCCCGGGCGGGAACTTCAAGGCTGCACTTTATTCCAGGCTCAGCAGGTACCCCCTCATGAGACAGACAAAACATTCTGTCAAACTATGGCACACATTGTTAACCGAAAATTGGGATAGGCTGACAAACTTACACTGGTTACCCCGCTATGGGCCCCTGAAAGATTGGGAACACTGAGTCACACCAAATGTTTTCAGAATTGGCACTTGATAGGGATCTCTCACATAAAAGACCTGTGGGGTCCTGACGGAGTGGTGACATTCGCTTCGCTCCAACACACCTATGACCTGGCGCACACCGAGCACTTTCGATATTTGAAGGTTAGGCATTCCCTCCAGGCAAACATCCCACCAGGGACTCAGCTCCCGGAGTCCTCCCCTCTCGAGGATAGGCTGCTGGATGGCCACCTTCCAGAACGGGCTATTTCCCTTACATATAAGAAGCTTATAAATCATACTCCAGACCCATTGTTAGCTCTTAGGGGAAAATGGGAGGCAGACAGACTAGAAATTGACTACGAGGAGTGGAGAGAAGCGCTCGCATCCCCCAATAAAGTAGCAATATTGGCTAAATTGAGACTTATTCAGTTAAAAATACCCCACCGAGTCTATATTTCTGGCACCAGGCTGATGTTGATGGGCTGAAGTGAAGACGGGCTCTGCAGGAGGAGATGTGGGGAGGTGGGAACTTTCTTTCACATACTGTGGGAATTCCTGGTGCTGCAAGCTTATTGGAAGCGGGT
>NW_028254193.1:0-21260 GCF_964263255.1 Lissotriton vulgaris
GCATAAATCTGCTAATCCTAGAAATGTGTTCAGTTATAATTAGGCTTTCCTGTTTTCAGTTTCTATTTTTGGTAAATTCTGGTGGGGTTTTTTCAGTGTTTTCAATATCTTAAAAAACTGTTGTTATCAGTGTTTACACATTTTCTCGCCACTAAAAACAACAGAAAAAGTGTTTTTCCGGTGTTTATGGAACGTTTTGCCTTTATTATTGCTTGCTTTCTCACTGAAAGAACATGGTATATGAGGTCCAAATAGATTTATGCAAATTAATCTTATTGTAGTACACCATACAATACTTCTTCAGTGAGTCTTTGGGTCATGTGCGCTCGCTCTTTCCTTCCCATGTAAGCTTCTGTGAAAAGGCCCTCTCAGGATTCTTAGCCCATTGGGCTGAGAACCATCAGCTAAGGGACACAGTTGGGATTACACTTTCTTTGATTCCACATAAAGCACAAAATGTTCAATATCTGCGTTTTAGTTCCTATACATTGGAAACCAGTGCACCAGAAGGGACTAAAAAGTCAATAGCATCCCTCATTAACTCTTAAGATTGTAAAGATGCTTTCAGCATACCATCTAACAAGTGGCAAGGATCTACTACAGGGAATCACTTCAGCTCGGGTATCAATTTTGACAGGTCATCACACAACTTTTTTATATACGTAGCTGAATCACTGCAAATACAAACAATATAACTCCAATCTTTGTTGAACTTGTAAAAAAACCTTTTTTGCAGAGCATTACAAGTGACATTGCGTTCCATGTTTTCCACTATCCCAGATGCTTGCTGATATATATACTTGTCACTATACCTTACATTGAATGTTTAAAGCCTGAGGTGTTGGCAATTCACCTACTATTAATACTGTCCCACTAGAAACTATGGTCCAAGGGTTTTTACCCATTCTCTGTGGGTAAATGTGATGACACATAATAGGAAAGATTTTTATGAAACCAGCCATTTTACCTATCGCTGAAAGAATCAATTACAGCCAAAACATCAAATATGAGTTTGATATTTCCTGATTCTCTATAGTTTATAAAATATTGAAACTAGACCTAAAACATGAAACCAAACCCTGCATCTTTAGACCAAAGCCCACAAAACTGAAAAAGTAAAAGGAAGAAGAAACAATATTTTAGTGGCATCCCTAAAGAACAAAACTCACGCAGAATAATGTTAGCCAGTCTTTCTTACTGCTACTTGTATAACAAAATTACATTGCATTGACCCCTTCAGGAAGAAAAAAATGACTTTCACTCTCTTTTTCCTTTCTTTGAATGGCATTTAGTTTGTGGTTGTCCAGGTGTTTTTTCAGTGTTTATATGTTTTCACCGGTGAGGGCTATTTTTCTTTCAGTGGGGTTTTATCAGTTATTATAGGTTTAAACCTAAAACCCCACAGCCTAGTTATAATCAATGGGAACATTGACCAACTCCGCCAAAAGGTAGTTTGAAAACATTGTATGAGAAATTCCCATACTTCTTAGGGTCTAATGTCACTGATCCAGAAACGTTTTATTTTAAAATTATGAACAAGACAGGAATGAAAAACATGTTAACAAATACTAAACTGATTTATTCTGAAAAATTTTAAGAAAAAATGTCTACATTTGGTTTTGAATTTTGGAAAAACAATATTGAGACAAAAACTGTCTGGGGTACAAAAGAATGGCAGGTACAAGGTTTAGAATTATTATTCAGAGCCTGCATGATCCTAGAACAAATAATGTTCCTGAATGATACCATTCAACAAACAACCTGTCTTGGCCTAGCCAAGATAAAAGATTTAAACAACCCGTCTATACCAAAGCCTATGCCTGATAGAAATAACACTACAGATGAGGGGTTAGACGTGTCCCATGTTTTAAAACAAAACAGAACAAATCCTAATTGGAAAAAATGGTTCATCTGGCCCACACACACTAAAAACTGTCAAGATAGATTCCTGAACAAAATACAGAGGTTCAAACAGAATAGGCCAGACCCAAGATATTCCCAGAGACAACATCCAGGGATAGTTGCAACATACAGTGTAGGAACACTATGCCTCAAATGGCTACAGAGCTCCACACTACCCGAAATTAAGCAACACTTGACTTTACTTAAAGAAGATGCTGACTTGCGAGATTTCTTACAGGGACCTCGCAAACAGCGTCAAAAACGTTTCATATATGCCGGTATATACGCAGCTTACAATGAAGCTTGGAAAATAACACAAATTGAAACAGCAGAAAAAATACGAGAAATTGATCGTATTAATTTGGAAAAATCACTTTCTGTAGTAGACAATGGGTTAACGACTCTGTCCTCCAGAATTTATTCACTGGACAGCATTGTATGATCTGCTATTGATATAATAGAACAGGATATGCTAATGTTACAATAAAAAACAACGGTGGGGTAGGACCCTGGGAAAATTTTTAAAGACCTAACTCTGAATACAGATCCCAAACTTTAAACAACTACGAGTATCAGAGGGTCTAAAAACTGAAAGAGTTTAAGGAGTGATAGACATCAATCTGAAAATACACAACCCTTTAACTGATTGACCAATACGAAGGTGAACTTCAACATCTCAAGTGGATGAGGAAAATACCATCAGTCACCACTCGGATCCGCCCATCATCATTTGGGATTTATCCATACCATCCGTGTGAGTGTGTTGTAGTCACAGTCAAAGATAGGCCAAGTTGTTAAAAAGTCTACTTTGCCGCATCGACACCAGTATGGTACATCACTCAGTAGTAGTTAATGAGTGAGACAAGGGTGATGACTGTGGAGTGCAGTGCAGAAAAAAGTGAAGTGAATGAAAATAATAAATTAGGTGTTGTAAAATTGGATGAGAGAGCGTCTCCCCAGTCGGTTTAGATGCCGGCATAGGAGCACCGACGGACAGCCGGCAAAGGAGACTTTTTAACAACTTGGTCTATCTTTGACTTTGACTACAACACACTCACACGGATGGTATGGATAAATCCCAAATGATGAAGGGCGCATCCGACCTATGCTAATGTTACAACATGGCCAGTCCCAATTACGTTCTATTGTACAATTAGGCTGGACGTTACAAAATTTGCGTTCAGGCAATGTGCCATGGCGTCTAATCAACACAACGTCATCATTTTCTATCTATAACCTTACTGATAGACAAATCTCTTTGGCAAAGAGAGGGGCAGACTATACGGTGCTGAGCATTGAAAAACTAAAAAAATTGCCATTGACAATGTCAGAACGATCGGTCATTGAATGGATAATACATGGCACCATTACAATCCCGATTACAACATTTCAGTTTCAATACTGCCAAAAGTATATACCAGCAGGCCTGTATGAAGGGTTGGGTAAAGGATACATCAAGACAACCTGGAATTTACCTTATACACATAGATGTTGGAGTGGGTGCAAGAAAGAAGTATTTCTTAGTGGTAACAACTGTAAAAAGTCACTAAGCGGTACACTTTTGTGTCAAAGAATTAACTTGCATGGAGCCTGCGAAGGTTCTTCAAATAACCTTTCATGTCACCAGCAAGGCACCCCAGCTACACAGATAGAGCCTTTTTTCAGACAGCTTTCCAACGGCAGCTACGTTATAATAAGTGACCACAGCTGTTGTGGCATCTCTGGTGAAACGAAGCATGCACGATTGACTGAGTAAAATAGCTATATATTGTTTCCGCGACTCTAGAGATATATTCCTTATTGCAGGGGGAACAAAGTTGTCATGTGATATGGTTGTCAGAAGCTAATCCCTTCTTGTCTATTCAGGAAAGCTAAACGCCTTCTTGTTTACTCAAGAAAGTTTCTGAGCTAGCTGGCACACACAATTAAGTCTAACATATTCAATAGAGACCTAGTCGACCTCAGTCCTACGTCTAAGCTATCGTTTATGTTATTCCAATGCGCAGAGCCTATTGGGAATATAGGAACTACACTACATTATAACATCACACCCCCTTGATTTGTGTTAATTATGAAGCATAATAATAAGAAATATTAATCCTTTTTTTTTCTTCTCATGATAACAATATTTTTTTCATGTCTTCTATTCACATGTTTTAATCATGAAAATGCAAAGAACACATTTTACTGAGTAACACTTTTTAAACTCTCAAACGTATGTAGATAATAATACCTTATGCGTGTTACGATTGAAATTGAAACCTTTACAGCTTCACAGTTTGTAACTTTTCCGAACACGTGCAGAAGAAAAACAGTTAAAAGGTGAGTACCTGTAAACTGCAAAACGTGCCATCTAAATAGGCGGACCAACAGCTTCCTTCCGTCGACTACTACATAACCAAAAACTACATAAACCATACCCATTGTGCGATTAGTTTTGTTTTCGCGAGTTATTTCTGAGTCGCCAATCTATGTTGCAGGTTCCGTTTTCTAACATCAGATTCTCTTTTTGCGTCAACAAACATATTCCAGAGTTGTAAGTTGTTTCAATTTGGCAAAGGCATAGTACTTAGTTATAATGTGTGGCTATTTATCAATATTTAAACATTTATTTGTAGAAAAAAAATGTTATTGCATGTTTTTTGCTTTTTCTCTGTAATGTCAGCAGCTTTTTTTTAGAAACAGATAGATTCTAACAAACATTGTTCCTTTTCTGGCTCCTTTCACCTTATATATAGTGAGTTTTTACATTATAATATTGACACTGTACTTAGCTTGAGAGGTGTTGGTGACCCGTTGACGCGAACCCTAAACAATTACAATCAACATCACCATCTTCCACTTGCTATTGTGTTTTCCCCTAGAGATCACATACTGTTAATATGTATATTATAACATTAAGTCTTGGTGATTTTAGTGGACTTCACGATCCGTCGTCACAAAGAGTAACGATAAGTAAACAAAGATACCGGCTTGCTGTTTTTTTTCAGTCTATTTTCCCCTTATGATCATGTGCTGTGAGAAGATATACATATTATTATTCTCACCGACATGATCTCAGAGGAGTTTATGACCCATCACCACGAAGATCAAACTTTTTCACCTCCTGGAGAAAAGAAGTTCAGTAAATAATTACCGCTCAAAAGTATTTCATTATGGATGTTCTGTTAAATACATAACTTTATTTTCCTTTTCTTTTTACTGTAACAATGGTATCAATCATTATATTATAATAGATTGTCATATTGCTACAGAAGAGGAATGGGAGATTTTTCAGCGCCATCTATAATATAACTTTCAAATATTAAAAAGTACTTGATCAAATATTTTTTTCAAGAAACATATTTTACGAAACAGCGGAACAAAAAAATATAGCTATCATGCATACTTTGTTACTTTAAATATTTAATAAACCCTACATTTCTGAATGGTATTTTCTAGGGCTTCTCCAGACCTCCGCCCTTGAGCCCTATCGGCACTTTCGGCGGCCGCCATCTTAGCTGAGGACGAGGACGGCACTCTAGTGTTCGGCCGATTGGGGCCCCAGACACGATAAAAGAACGTCCGTCACCTCGCTCATCCTAATGAATCAAGACTCCTGAGGCGGAAGCCGGGAGTTTAGGGACAAGATTATAATTTAAAACCTGCTGAATATTTGCTAGCACTGTTTTAATTACCTTGTACTTTGCACACTTCCGATTTTAATCGCTTTGTCATTTTAGCGTCTCGAGATTTTATTTTTATCCCCCCTTCATGCCGCATTACCTTACCTGCGGGAGCTTTATTGTAGTGACCACCGGGATTTAGGGCTTCTCCAGACCTCCTCCTTCGATCCCTATCGGCACTTTCAGCGGCCGCCATCTTAGCTGAGGACGAGGACGGCGCTCCAGTCTTCGGCCGATTGGGGGCCCAGACACGATAAAATGAATTCCTCTTCTCGTCCACACCGATGGCGAGCTGGAGGCGCGCCAGAGGCAAGCCCGTCTGGGCCCGTCCGGGCCTGTACAGGGACCAGGGCCACCCCCCCTGGCCCATGGCCCATGTCCTGGCTGTAATTATACTCTCCCATGTCCTACACCTTCTGCTCTTAGTATCTGCCCCACACCTAAGCGCTATTTTTGCTCGGCGCCTATCAACGCCCGCTCCCTTCCGAAACATAGCTTAGAAATTAGAGAATTTATCGTAAGTCAGGAGCTGGACATCTTGTTCATAACTGAATCTTGGGGAGATGCTGCCTCCGGCCCGGATTTTTGTGCAGCCACACCGGAGGGTTTCTGTGTGGTAAGACTGGATAGAACTACTGGGAGAGGCTTAGCCATTATTCATAAAGGGATTTTTAATCATGCATGCCATACGCTTGATGGCTTGTTCACCAATAACCCTAACATCTCACTGACTACAGTTCTCCCTGTAGTATGGTCAGACCATTCGGCAGTTGTTTTTACTATCCTGGCTCATAACCCCAACCCTCCGCAATCCACTTCCCGCACCCCCATTAGTACCAGAGCCTAGAAAAACATAGACTATCCTCTTTTGTCCAATATTTTGGCTGGATCCACTTATGAGGCAGCACCGCACCCTACGCTACTGTACAGCAGATACCAGGAATGGATTCTGGATGCCATTAATGAAGTAGCCCCAGCTAAAACCATTATTTCCAACCGGGCCATGCCATCTGCCCAATGGTTTACAGAGGACCTTCGGCTACAACGGCAGTATTGCAGGAACTTAGAAAGGCTCTGGCGCAAGCACTACAGGTTCTCGGATAAGCAAACTTATAAGATGCACTAGCGTTATATAAGAAAGCTATCATTAAGCACAAAAGTGCTTTTTTTCTTGCCCAGATTGAGTCTGCCCAGAACTCTGCTAGAAAGCTTTTTCAAGTAGTCGATTCCCTCTCCAACCCTTCGATAGGGCCTCCCATTGAACCATCCCAAGACCTCTGTAATGCCGTGGCAACTTTTTTCTTCACCAAGGTCATGAATATCTAATCATCTTTTTCCTCCCCTATATGTTCGGACCGCACTGACCTTTGCCCTCGGTCCTCCCCACTCACTCCCACCTTTTCTAACTTTCACATGGTCACGACAGACCAGATTAGCAAGCTAATCACCTCCATCAAATCTGGGTCTCCATTAGATCCCTGTCCCCCTTCTATACTGAGCGCTCTAACTGAGGTCATTACTTCTCCGCTCACAGACTTATGCAACTCCATCTTCCAGACAGCCATATATCCTGAAATTTGGAAAAAAACGGTCATCAAGCCATTGTTAAAGAAGCCTTCCCTGGACCCCGCTGACTCAGCTAATTATAGACATATCGCCTGCCTTCTATTCCCGGCCAAAATATTTGAAGCTATCATGAATAAACAGCTTTCGGGTTTCATCGATTGCCATCAACTTCTAGATGATACCCAGTTTGGCTTCAGGAAGAGCCATGGCATAGAGACAGCTTTGATAAAGGCCACGGATGAGATCAGGACTATAATGGACCAGGGTGGGGCAGCGGTCCTTGTACTCCTAGATCTGTCCGCTGCCTTTGACACGGTCGATCATTCCATCCTGATCAACCGTGTCACATCCCTGGGGGTGACCCATCTTACCAGGGACCTCATTGCTTCGTTTCTGGCTAATCGCACTCAGGCAGTGAAACTGGGCACTTTTTACTCGCCCATCTTCACCCTTCTGTGCGGGGTGCCCCAGGGCTCCTCGCTAAGCCCCACATTATTTAATATATATGTGGCCGATTTGGCGAGAGTCATTAAAGCACATGGACTCCGCTTAACCACCTATGCGGATGACACCCAATTGGTGTTGGCGGTTCACAAGGATAGACCAGCCGTGGCTGCAAGATTTCAAGAAGGGATGTTGACCATTAGCTCCTGGATGTCAAGCAACTGCTTGAAGTTAAATTCGGACAAGACCGAGGTGATGACCTTTGGCAACCTTTCTTCGGAATGGTCCTCGATCTGGTGGCCCAGTGAAATGGGTCCACCCCCCACTCCGGTTGCCAAGGTCAGAAACCTCGGTATCATATTCGATGAGAAGCTGTTGTTTAAACACGACGTGAATGCGGTGGTCTCATCGTCCTTCTATACTCTAAGGAAGATTAAAAAGCTGGTGCCATATCTCCGTCCAGGGGCGGGGAAAACCTTGATCACCACTCTTATTTTCTCTTAAATGGATTATGGCAATGCCCTCTTCCTTGGCACGCAAGAACAGATCTTAACCAAACTACAATCGGTGCAAAATGCAGCGGCCAGAATTCTGCTTGGCATCCCCAGCCACCGCCCCACCTCTCTGGCCATACATCACCTGCATTGGCTAAGAGTCAAGAGCCGGATAAAGTTTAAGGCACTTTGTATTGCTTACAAGGCCATTCATGACTCAGGACCCAGGTTCCTCAAGGATGCTTTTCGGATCTATGCTCCTCAAAGATCACTTCGCTCAGCTTGCACCCACCTCCTCTCTGTCCCACATACCACATACCAGAACCACTAGCTGGGAAGACAGACGCTTCTTAGTAGCAACCCCCAGGCTGTGGAACTCTCTTCCTTTGTCCATCAAAACCAGTCCCACTCTTATCATCTTCCGTAAACTCTTGAAAACCTGGGTATTTAATCAATGATTCATCTGGTAGCTCTCCATCCCAGGCTGTCCGATATGCGCCGAGACACCCTCGGGTATTTGTGCGCAATAAAAATCCCAAAAACATAAACATAAACATAATTTCTATTCTTATTTGCTGTTCCTATTTACTTTCTCCCTAAAGAATATATAGGATCTGTACTTCATATTATAAGAGTACCATCCTATATATTCTTTAGTGAGTATGTGATTTATTAGCGGAACAGTCTGCAACCTCTAAGCACTACGACAGCACGTTCCTGAATTGTACAGAATACAAATTGGAAAAATAATAATGCATGCATTTCTATGTAATAAGAAATCATTTGTATTTAACAGTTTTTTACTTGTTCTCTTGATATGAGATAATGTTGTGCGGGAGTGTTTGTTGTAGCACTTCTATTCTACTTTATCTACAAGTAACTGATGCCCTCTTACATCATCAAGAATGTGGGGCAACACGTTTATGAAATTCCATTTTTAATTGACACCCCTTTCATATATAGAGCGACAGTTTCTGCAGAAAGTTTATTTGTATTTGCTTAATAAAAACTGTTTCAAACCTAGACTGATTTTTTTGCTGCGCAACCACACCTCCCCATCAGGAAAGTAAACACCACATTATAAGTAAATAGTACTCCTAAGATGTTTGTCACCTACAAACTTGATTAAAAAAAACAGCCCAAGACACTGTCATTTTTCCACCGTGATTCATACACCACACGGCAATTATATAAATGGCCCTTGAAACATATAAAAAAATGTTTCCCTCATAATCCCTCTCCACCACCTTATGGGCACTGTACAGAGTTAATAGTGTTCCTAACCTGCCCTCTACGACTTTCTTTCCACATACTCCTTTGGAAAATGCATCACAATATTACTGACAACAGTGAACTGTTCCCACCCAATAAGGAGCAAACTTGTGCTCGGAACACTTAGCCAATAAAATATCCATGTTGTTCCACAGACGAGCAGTGAATGGCTGCCAAAACTTCTACTTTTAATACTTCACAGCCAATGAACATTAAGCTTCATAAATTTCCGCTTGGAGCGCATTACCCTAATACTCCCAGGACAGGAAGAAATCGCTTACAAAAATTTTCCACTGACTTCTTCTACGACTAATGGTTCCTATGAAAAAAATAAATATAAATCTCCAGTAGAGTAACTATTTCAATTAGCAACATATTGTGGTGAACTTCTAACCTCTGTACTCACGCAAGTGATCCATGAACTGTTACTATGGTAACAGGCAGAGAGGTACTGGCTGTACAAAAAAACGCTATCTTTACCCTGGATCCAGAAAGGAAAGCAAAATACCACTTTTACAACCCCTTTGCACAGTTTTTTTAAATAAAAAGAGGCACCGGGGGGAGGCGGTCCCCAGAACTCCGGGAGGCCATGAGCCCCCGCATACATATAGTTAAAGATCCTGGAGGTAGCGAACCCCGCACAGGGGGGACGCTCTGGGCCCCCCATTATGAAAAAAAAATTGCCCCCGGGATTTGGCCCCCCCAGAGCATAATTAACAATGAAGCCGGCTTCGCCTTTTTTTCTCTTTTTCGCTCAAAATAATAAATAAAAAATTTCCGCGTGACATCATGTATGGCGCCCCTTGAATCCAGTGGCAAAGTGAGCAAGGGACTCACGTCTGAGCATACACTGACAACTTATGGCGAAGAAAGCGGTACAAAATTGAGTGGTGATGGACGGAGCATCTGAACCAATCAAACACTCACACCCAGTCAACAGATCTGGGTTTAATCCATCACCATTCTTTAGCTCACTCTGCCACCCCAGTTCAGACATGGCCATATGCAAATCAGTTCGACCCTGTGCCTCATGGGAGCAGTCCAGCCCGAACTGCCATGCAGTGCCTTCCCTGGACCGGAAACAAGCTTCCTAGGACCTGTTTCTGGCATTACAGCCGTCTTCAGACAGGCTTGCTTGAATCCAGTGGCAAAGTGAGCAAGGGACTCACGTCTGAGCATACCCTGCCAACTTATTACGAACAAAGCGGTACAAAAGGGGGTTGTGATGGACGGAGCATCTGAACCAATCAAACACTCACACCCAGTCAACAGATCGGGGTTTAATCCATCACCGTTCGTTTAGCCCACTCTGACACCCTAGTTCAGACATGGCCATATGCAAATCAGTCTGACCCTGTGCCTCATGGGAACAGTCCAGCCCGAACTGCCAAGCCATGCCTTCCCTGGACCGGAAACAAGCTTCCTGTGACCGGTTTCTGGCATTACAGCCATCTTCAGCCAGGCTTGCTTGAATCCAGTGGCAAAGTGAGCAAGGGACTCACGTCGCGAAAGTTTCTAATTGTTCAAATACATGTATTTATGTATTTAATGTACATATTAAGGGAAGACATTATCTGGGATAATCATGAAAATAGTTTTTTTTAAACTTTAAATAAGCGTATATTACTTTCAAAAGCAATTACAGAAATCGCGGCCGTACGTCGTAAGAGCCAAGATGGTTTGAAGAGTTATACATTTTATAAAACAATATAGTACTGCACGCTAAAGGAGAAAAGTCATCACAATTATTGACCCCTCTCCCAACATTTAAAAGCCCCTTGGGGAGGTGGTTAATTAATCAAGACTGAATACGTTAGTATAGCCTACTGTGCTTACGCTACCAGGAAAACACAACAACAGTACAAGGCCCAGATTTCCATTGTAGTGATTTTTTAGTTGCAGGTCTAGTTGTCAGATCGACACACACACTCCCTCATGGCTGGTATACAACCACACCACACCCATCAAGCGCATTCGTCACTGCACCCTATGTATAAAAAAGACAGAGCGCACGTGTTGTACGCCATTTTAGAGTTGTTCCCAAAGTAGCGAACAAGGGGCCCACTACTACATGCATGGCCTCTTTGGTCACTGAGTTAGTGGTGCCAAAAGCACTGAGCGGGTGAAGAACCTGCGATGATGATGATGGGAGCAGGAGTATGTTGTTAGCCATAGAGATATAAAGACTCTGCACCATATATGAGACTTCTTTGCTGGAGATCGGAACTACATCATGAAGAAGGTGTCTTTGCCACAAAAAGATGAGCAGTGAGGCTTGAGTACGCATCGGAAGGAGTCAAAGGGTTTTAGTAGACTAGATACAAAAACGCAACTTAGTATTTCAGACGAACGCACTTCTATATAGTGTATTAATTTACATGTGTACATTTTTTTTCACAATAGCAGGAAGGTTTTTATAATCACTGAAATGTCCGGAATATTACCAATACAAACAGTTCGTAGAAATGTGAGAAGGAACGTGTATAAAAGCACAGTGTTATCTAACTCCAAATTAATATAGTAACAATAACTAATCATAACATCTTTCTTTTAATATCTTTTAGATGTAGACCTTCAGGATGGATTATGTAACAAGGACGACGGCAATGGCACAAGGTGAGCAAAGAAGCTTGTTTATTTATTTAATTATTTATTTATGCAATTTGTTAAGTGCAACAAATACCCTAAGGTGTCTCGGCGCTGTTCAGATCAAGTGCATGGAGAATCAGGTCTTACTGGTTAAAGAGCCAAGTTTTTAATTGTCTCCGGAAGGTCATGAGGGAAGGGCAAGATTTTATATGGAGGGGGAGAGTGTTCCACAGCTTGGAGGCAGCGACCCTGAAGCGTCTTTCCCCCCAGTTCACTTTTTTAGTGCGGGGAATTGGTAACAGATTGGCAGAGGAAGAGCGTAACGCTCTTTTGGGCGTATCAACAGGGGAAGGCTTGCTTTAAAAACTCTGGGCCTGTGCCGTTCCTGGCCTTATAGGTGATACATAGGGCCTTAAATTTTGTGCGGCTCCTGACCGCGAGCCAGTGCAGTTGTCGAATGATCGGAGAGATAGACAAGAATTTTGGGGTGTGAGTTAGGATTCTGGCAGCAGCGTTTTGGATAAGTTGTAGCTTATTCAGAACTTGTGCTTGGGCGTTTAATAGTAAACCGTTACAGTAGTCAACCTTAGATAAAACCAAGGTTGACATCAAGGTTTTGCCTGCGCTAACTGGGAGAAACGGCAATAAAGAACACAAGTTTCCGAAAGAACACATGTTATCTGTGAAAGGAGAGAATGTGTAGTATTCAGCAGGCGAGCAAAATACACAATGGGCTAACAGGACTTCAGCTAGGATGAGATAGCTTCCTGGGCCCACACACAGTCACACCGAGTACTTCACAGGTCTTTTAAGGACATTTTGCTTGTTAATGAGGCATTGATGTCCCCCCGGCTTACAGCCCCTGCTGTTCCACTCTTCTTTTTGCTTGAAGTTAAGTCCCCCCCAAAATATTTTCTAACCCCCCCCCCATATTTTTGACTGTGGTTGCGCCTCTGGCTTCAGGCCCCCCTCCCCCGTCGTGTGTCTCGCTCCCACATTTTAATGTCCTTTTTTCTCTCTTTCTCTTTCTTACTCCCTCACATCGTTCTCTTTCTTTTTTTAAGTTTTGGACGCAGCTATCTCCAGTCTGCTGTATAAAACCGTATCTGAGTTGAAGTGGTGAACTCTCTTGGGTACACTGAAGGCTTCTTTGACACGTAGAGCACCCTCTTTCAATCACGCCAATGGCACTAGGTGAGCAAACAATTTTGTTTCCGAAACAACAACAAAAAATTTGTGAAAGGCGAGAGTGGGTAGTGTGCAGCAGCTTGACTGTGTAGAAATGTCAAGTCAATAATCTTTATTCGGCTATTTCATTATCCATAAAAGTACAATTATTCACACATAATCACGTACATGTTCCATCATTAATAATAATAATAACGGCATTAAAATTAAAATAAAACGTTGTTAGGTTTTCCATAAACAGCATTAAAATTCAAATAAAACGTTGTTAGGTTTTCCATTTCATTAACGACAGCAGCAATACTAAAGTAGCAATGTGCAAAATGCATTATTTCACAGGAAGTCACTGAATCTCAGATATATATTTCTTTATAGCAGCATCAAATAAAGTGCAAAAGTGCAAAATTCCCATTAGAGGTAGCAGCAAAAGGTACTGAATGCAAAATTCCCATAGCGTCATCTAAAGGAGCAGGTTTCTTGAGCTCGTATAGATTACAATTAACAGCATCAAGTAAAGTGCAGGAAGTGCAAAAGTGCAGAATTCCTATTTAAGGTAACATTAAAATAGGTACAATGTGCAAAGTTTCCCATAGCAACAGCTAAAAGAGCAGATTACTAAAGCTCATATAAGTTACAATTAGCCCCATTAAGTAAGTTGCGGCTGTGCAATGGTGCAAAATACAAAAATGCAACAACAACAAAAAAACTCTAAATGCATATAATACAACCTAGTCTAGCAAAAATCAATTCATAGAGGAACGAGAGCGGATAGCCATTTTTAAAAAGGTGCACACACGATATATAATGTCATCGTCTTTAAGCAGGAAAATAGTTTTATAAGCTACTTTAAAATCCTTTATGCCCTTAGCTCTAAAAAACGGTATCAACAGCTGCATACTATATTTTTGATAAAAAGAGCAAAAGAACAGAAAATGTAGTATGGATTATATCCCTGAGTTCCCGCATGGACAGGCCAGGTTCTCAATATTGGGTTGGTGGCCTATAGAGAAACACAGCAGATATTGTATAGATCCTGATCTTAATCGGAAAAGAAGACTGCGCTCCCAGCGTGTAATATCTTTAAGGAGATAACTTACAGGTAAACACGAAATGGGTTCACCATCACCTTTCATTGAGATATACTGTTTCATGAACGGGGAACATGGCGGCAGTCGGCTGACTGCTGCAGTGCTCCGCTCCGTCTCCCGTCCTCGAGTGCCTGAAGTCAGTCTTGTGCGGTTCGCCGATATGAGCATTTCTACATAATATCATTACGTGCACCTAACCTTTTCAATACAGCGAGCGAGTGACATTTCGGACAATTTCTTTGTTTGTTCTCCCTACCTGCCTGCTGCAGACCCGATGTGTGTTGTGGAAGACGTGCACCGTGGAGCCCAGGAAGGCGTGCACCGCAGAGCCGGGGAAGCGAGAACCGCGATCGGCAATAGTAAACGCCCCTTGCGCACACCTGAGCTGCTGCACTGGAGGCAGGCCACCCTGGAGCTCCGCAGGAACAGGCGGATACGGAGCCTCCGCGGAGACTCCCATTCGAACTGGATAAGCCGCGGCAGTAAGGAAGTGTCTGTCTTCGGCGTGATACCGTGCCTCTCCTCAGCTGTTTCCCCCCCCCCCCCAGGCAGCCAGCAGGAGCCTCACTCGTGGGCGAGGAAGCAGCCAGCAGAGGTGATAGTAGCATTAAGGAGGTAAGGGACTGCTGTGGTGGGTGTGAGCCAGGAACCACGAACCT
This sequence comes from Lissotriton vulgaris, assembly GCF_964263255.1. Lineage (NCBI taxonomy): Eukaryota > Metazoa > Chordata > Amphibia > Caudata > Salamandridae > Lissotriton > Lissotriton vulgaris. The sequence continues at coordinate 14,865 of NW_028254193.1, forward strand.
ACCCCCTGGTCACATGAATGCCGCAGTACTCGACAAGAAGCAAAAAGGTAAAAGTGCAGCGAAGTGCTTGGAGGGAGCTAGTGCCTCACGTAAAAGGAGGGGCAAAGGCGTGCTGCAAACTGCAGGGGAGAAACTTGGAAGGGAGGCACCTGAGCCTTTAGAGAGCCCCCAAAACTCTGCAAAAATAAATCTTGATCCGAAAACTTCCTCGTACCTTTCTACTGAATTTAAAGCAAAGAGGGGAAGAAAGCGCGGAAAGGCAAAACCTCTTCCTACCCCAATTCCTAAGATTACCCCATCTTTGCGCTCTTATTTCAAGGTTATCCCACAAGTACTGGAAATCGGCCAAGAATATCAGCAGAGGGGTAGTTCCATCATTGAGTTTAATCCAGGGTCCAGCGATATGGCGACACTTGATCATGATTTAGCCTCAGTCAAAGCACCTGTTAACCCTGTAGATAGCCTGGTCCAACATGTAACTCTTGACTCTGATCTCACATTGCAGTCTGTAGAACATCCGCAAGTGGAGGGGGGTGGAGATCCATCTAAGAACCACTCTAACCGAGCAGGTCCAGTCATGGAAGATACCGCTTTGCGAATAGAGGAAGTCACTCTACCCTCACTTTCAGAAGGTAGCTGTAATGATCCTCCCTGTATGACCGTCTCGGACAACATTGAAAACATTGAAAATAATTTCGAAGATGGAATATTTTCTGAACCCTTTTTGACATCCAACCCTGCCTCAAATTCTCCTGGCGACAATCTTGTCCCCTGTCTGGAAGTAAATGGAGGTTCAGATCCTAATTCAACACCTATCTCAGTCCCCTCGCTACAACAGATGTTTGCATCACTATCAGCCGAGATAAAGCAAGGCTTTGTTGAGTCAGCCTCAAATCAGAGAGAAATAAGGAATTTTTGTGAGTCTCTTGATGAAAGAAAAGGCAGCTTGTCGGTGAAAACTCAAGCCTTGGAAGAAACAGGGGGACAAATTTCTATGCAAGTCGAGGGCACCCAGGAGGACATCTTAAAATTAAAAAAGGAAGAGCAGGCCTTATCTGAGAGAATGGAGGTTTTGGAAAACAACGCAAGGCGTAGTAATATACGCATCTTGAATGTTCCCGAAGGCAGCGAAGGCACTGATATCAAGAGCTTTATTATCACCTTATTAAAAGAATCTCTAAATCTCCCACATTCCAACGAAGAGTTAGCTACTGACATCCAACGCATTCACAGAGACCCATTCAGGCGTAATCCACAGCGGGCTAAACCTAGAAAAATCTCATAAATTTCCATACTTACTCTTTGAAGGAGCATATCTTAAACCGAGCCTTAAAGCAAAAATCATTAACATGCAAAGGCTTTAACTTCCAAATACGCTCAGACCTGTCTAGATTTACCCTAGATAAACAGTGGGAGCTAGGTAGAAGAATGGATGCCTTTCGTAAAATGGGTGCAACGGTGCAGATGGGTTTCCCCGCATCTCTTAAGATAATGCTGGATAATAAAATGTTCAACATTCGATCAGTGCAGGCCGCGGACGAACTTTTATTACATTTAGGTAGCAGGAAGGAGAGGGGGGCAAGCTGAGTAGATGAGCAGTAAAATATACTTAACTCTTCAATCTATCATAACCTCCTTTTAGTTGTAATTTCCCACTGTCATAGGCTTAGGCAATAGTTAAAAAAAAAAAAAAAGGAAAGGAAAATTATTACAAAATATATACACATAAACTTAAAAACTTAAATACTCACAAAAAGGGGTAAAATAAAAATAAAAATAAATAATGAAAAGTCTTTTGCCAAGAGTTGGAAATAACAATGAGAATCTGTTAGGAGGGAAACATAAAGTGAAAGATAAGGAAAAAAATATACGTACATATAAACATATAAATATATAAATATACACTCATAAAACACGCAACAACATTTGAAGGCGAGTTATTGCGTAATATCAAGAGGCACACGAGGGGGGGTCGGGGAAGAGCTATGGGCACTTACTTTCGGAAACTTCCGGTCAGTGAGTACAAGGGTTTCCCAGGGGAGGGGGGAGAATCTTGGGGGTTATGGGGGGGTGAAGGGACACAATAAAAATAGGAAAAGCTATATACTCTTGAATGAGCTCCAATCATTGCACTTTTGTAAGTTCTTGTTTCCAAGTGTTTTTATTTACCGCTGGCAAAAAAACATGAATCTCTACACACTGACAGTCTCACAAAGTAATCCATATTCCCAGTACTATGAGAAGGCTCAAGTTGTTATCCTTGAATGTTAATGGTCTCCGCACCAGACCTCGTGTTAATAAAATCATGCAATACCTTCGAGACGCTGATGCTGGGATCATTATACTCCAGGAGACACACTTAATCGAAAGCGAAATGCTTGAGTTAGTTAAAAGGAATAGGTGGATAGAATCCTCGATCTCAACATCTCAATCATTAAACACGCGGAGGGTCTCTATTCTTTTCAAGAAATCCACGAGTTTGAAAATCATACAGCAGAAAGTAGACTCAGGAGGGAGATGGGCTATTGTAGCAATAGAGATGGGAGGAATGATAATAACATTAGCAGGTTATTACGGGCCTAATTGTGATGATCCTTCAGTACTAGAATCCCTATTTCAACATCTTTTAAGATTCCCAGAGCCAGTGATCATAACTGGGGATTTCAACATCACCCTGAACCCTCTACTGGATAAATCTCCTAATAGTAGACAGAAAGTTTCCTCTAAATCTAGAAACTGCCTTTTAGGTTTAATGAACCAATATGGATATGTCGACATTTGGAGGCTTAGAGAGGGCCAGAGGTAGGACTTCTCATTTAGAAATCTCAAGTATAGACACAGATCTAGAATAAATTTTATCCTTACCAGCAGAGCTTTGGTCGACTCTATCATCTTAGTAAACTATATTCCATCACACCTTTCGGATCATTCCGCAATGAAGCTGGAACTAAACAAGATTGTGGTCCTTTGACAGATCATTCCTCACATCAACAGAGGATATAGAATTTCTTCAATCAGAAGCACGTGAATTTTTCACTATTAACATGGACACAGCCCCAGCAGGTATTGTATGGGATGCATTTAAGTGCACATTAAGAGGCATCGTGAAGAACAGGGTGGCCCATAGAAGAAGGCAGTATATGGATGAAGTATCTGCTATTGAGAATAGCATGTCAGCCGTCCAGTGATAACGATAGATTTATAGATAACCATGAGTTGTCTTTAAAACTTGCAGAGATAGACGGACTAAAGAGCAGCCTATCATCAATCCTTGAGAAGCGTGTCTTACAGAAATGGGAGGCAAGTAAACTCTCTCACTTCCAGTATGGAGAAGGGGCAGGAAGATTACTGGCCTGGAAAGTCAAATCAGATCGTGTTCGAAACAATATAGCCTCCGTCACATCAGAGAAGGGTACCTTTTCTAGTGACGCAGAAATTAGAGAAACCTTCAAAACATTCTTTCAATCAATCTATCATGAAGATCTTAACGTCACACATAATGACATCATGAGCTGGTTAGAGGACATCTCCCTACCATCGTTATCACTAGAACAGAGCCGATTCCTGGAAGAGGAAAAAAGTATCGCTGAAGTAGAGAAGGCTATAAGGGGAGCAAAAGGGGTAAGGCGGCAGGAACCGATGGTTTGCCGAGCGAAATATACAAAAAATTGATATCAGAGGTGTCCCCAATTTTAGCAGCTCTATTTAATCAAATATTGAGAGATGGAGGAGTGCCACCTGCTTCCTGGGACAATGCCTCTATAACCCTCATCTTGAAGCCAGGGAAACCTCCCTCGGATTGTGGCTCATATCGGCCTATTTCCATTCTAAATGCCGATTACAAAATTTTTGCCACAATATTGGCCAAACGGCTTGGCCAGGTTGTGCCTGATATAATACACTCCAACCAAAAAGGTTTTATAAGAGGGATACAGTTATGTGAGCTCACTTATGAACTAGTGGGTTCCATAGATGTGGCCATAAAAGAAGCTCTTCCTTTGTCCGTCCTCACGTTGGATGCCACCAAGGCCTTCGACAGGGTGAATTGGTTGTACCTGTCGGAGGCCTTGAGAAAATTAAACGTTGGGGATAGATTCCGTAGAGCAATAAATTTGCTATATCGTAGTCCTTCTGCTTCAATCTTGATAAATGGGGGCCTAACGGAACCATTTAGGGTAACTAGAGGAACCCGGCAGGGTTGTCCCCTATCTCCCCTTCTTTTCGATTTATATATCGAACCCTTCGCACAAACTTTAAGAGACAGCATACTTATCAAACCTTGTATCTTTGGTGACTGGGATAAAAAAGTGGCACTCTATGCTGATGATATAATGATGTTTACGACAAACTTTGGCGAAGCATATCCAGAGGTCATTGACCTAGCTCTCAAATTTGGAAAAATTTCAGGCTATGAAGTGAATGCCTCTAAGACAGAGTCAATGTCTTGGAACATCAACTTAATAGCTAATAATGAAACTTCAAGACCTCAATTACGATATCTGGGGATAAATATAGTTAAAGACATTGACTTGATTGCTTCGTTAAATTTTGTCAAAATAGCAGCAGAGTGCCGAAAACACATGAGAGACTGGTCACACCTTCTGCTTTCTATCCTAGGTAAGGTTAACCTGATGAAGATGTGTATTTTGCCAAAGATTTCATTGTTGTTTACTTCAATTCCACTTTTCTTTGATCCTAAGTTAATTTCAAAGCTACAGAGCACAATTTCTAGTTTCATTTGGAATAACAAGAGCCCAAGAATCTCTTGGAAAAAAATAAGACGCCGCAGAGAGAAGGGTGGACTGGCGGGACCAGATCTTCAGGTCTACGCATGGGCGTTTCAGCTCTCGCATTCACGCATGCTATTAAAAACACCAGTAGCGACTGGAGTGGGCCGCATGTTCTCTACCTTACTGAACTGTGAAGGAGTAGGACAGGAAGGTTTTTTGTTTAAATTCGGAGACCCTAAATTTTTTTAAAAAATAAAATTGAAGGTTTTACAGGGGATCGCATCCACGTGGTATAGAGTGAGGCACGCGATCAAATTGGGGTATTACTCAGGGAAGGCTCCTATTTGGGACCTACCCATTCCCCTGCATGGACAGAAGATGCACTTACACATCCACTAAGAGAGGCCGGAATCCGCACTTGGGAAGATCTGTTCATGGATGGATCTCTGCTTCCGTGGGATTACTTAACCAACAAAGTCGGGCCGAGCCTGTCGAGATTTAAATACATCCAAATCTCAAGCTGGTCACAGACATACAACGCACAGTCAACCCGGGCCAGCAGCTTACCTATAGGCGGTAACAGTGAATTAGTGATGTGCCTGTTGAACAGCCCCCCCGCAAAGAAAGAAATATCACTCTGGTACAATAAGATTATAGAGGAAATAGATAGTAATTTTTGCCTTCCGACATCACTATGGGCTGACTCAATGCCAGGTACAGACGTGGAGGAGCTTTGGTCAGCCTCTTGTGTAGTACTATGGGACCTGGTTAAACCTGCTTGGCTCAGCAGGAACCACCTTTTCACAATGCATAGGGCATACTATTCCCCGCAGAGGCTGACAAAGTTTTCTTTAACAGGCCCGGTCTCATGCCCAAGGTGTGGGCTAGCTGCAGCATCTGACATCCATATGTTTTACGAATGTCCAAATATGTCTGCATTCTGGGACTCCATTGGAAACAAACTATCCCTGTCATTGGGTCAACACATTTCCATTGACCTTGTCCTTGTTATCTTCGGCTTGAGAGGCAAAGCCCGTAATGCTGCTTCTAATTTGTTATTTTATTCTATCCTGGCGGCACGCAGGGAGATTTGCAGGCACTGGAAAGATGTTCAGCCGCCCACCATGCATGAATGGCAGTCATCGCTTCTCCAGATTTCCAAACTTGATCTGGCCAGGGGAGGGAATCCCAGTAGGAGAGCTTTTTGGACACTGTTAGGGTAGCAGTGTTGAGCCTGGGTTTTTTTTTTTCCCCAGGTCCTATGATTAATGCGGGCATTGCCTACCCTTGTATCCATGGCTAGAAGCCATGGCGCCTAAGGGGCCTCGGTATCTCGGGCACTATCTACCAACTAACAGCCCTAAGCAAGATCTTTCATGGCTTGTGTGAATGGGCTGCTGGGAACTGGCCTCCCCCCTCTCTTACGACATCCCTGCCAGCTAAATGCTGAGACAGTACAGAAACACAACCTAATTTTTTTGCTCTGTGGCAATTTACAGTTTTGATAGATTGGAGCCATGCACGCAAATGAGGATAAAAAAATAAATAAATAAATAAATAAAGAAAGAAATTTAAAAAATTTTTTTAAAAAAGAGATATACTGTTTCACAGAAACTTTGGCTGATTCCTGAGCATATCGAGCATCCCCATAATATTTACATAAAAT